>NW_007078029.1:0-602 GCF_000164805.1 Carlito syrichta | reverse complement strand
CCTGTAATCCCTTGCCTTTTGGGAGGCTGAGGTGAAGTGGATTGCCTGAGCCTGCAGGTTCGAGAAAAAATATGGGCAACTTGGCGAGACGTCATCTGTACAATAAATCAAAAAATTATTAACCGGGCATGGTAGCACGCGCCTGTAGTTCCAGTTACTTGGAAGGCTGAGGTGGAAGGATCACTGGAGCCCAGCAGGTCTAGGTTGCGGTGGCCGGGAGCGGCCACTGCACTCCAGTCTGGGTGACAGAGTGAAACTCCAACTCAAAAAAACAAACAAACAAATAAATAAATATATATATATACATATAAAAAGAACCTTGGCTCAATTTAAAAAAAAGAAATATACCATCCAAATTTAAAACCAGCATCTATGTATTATTTTAAAAAGAGCAGCAAGGCATGTGGTTGCCATTTTCACCTTGACCCTCCACTGTCACAGGAAGGGAACCACACAGACAACAGGATTGAGGAAGTCCTCTCGCCAGTCTAGAGTGTGAGTTACTGGAGAAACAACTTGCTTTCACAGACATGAAGGAGAAGACAGCAGGAACAGAGCACCTACACTTGCGTGTCTGAGATAATTCCAGAAGTTTGGGGACT
>NW_007078028.1:0-981 GCF_000164805.1 Carlito syrichta | reverse complement strand
GAGAAAGGAAGAGAGGGCCCCAAATGAAACGGTTTCTAATAGCCACATTCCAAAGGAAGCAGAAGCCGGGTGCGGTGGCTCACGCCCGTCATCCCAGCACTTTGGGAGGCTGAGGAGGGAGCATGGCTTCGAGCCAGGAGTTTGAGACCAGCCTGGCCGGCATCGTGAGGCCCTGTCCCCGTGTCACGGTCTGAGCAACGCTCGGCTGCTCCTCCCGATGCCAGTAACTCAGAGGGGCGGGGAACCGGCAGAGAGAAGTTTATCTCTGAGTTCGAATCCAGGGTGCAGAGCCAGACTCGAGGTCTTTCAAAACGGTCCCGCTCCCCTTCTAGACTTTTACAGTTCGCTTTTACGGTCCAGAGTCGCCGGGACCTCCACGTCAGCCACACGACCGGCAGAGCAGGGACGAGCGCTTGAACTTCAGCCACGTTTATCGACAGCGAGTGATTTTTTTGGTCCAGACTTCCCGGTGCCAGGTATCAGGCGTATCTCACAGCTTTGACCAGTAGGGCCCGGCAGAAGCCTTCATCAAGCTCGCCACAGGGTAAAGGGCCTAGGACGTCACGCAATATGCAAAAGCCATACGAATCACAAAGTTTACGATGACATGGGCACAAAAGTCATATAACTCACAAGGCTTATGATCACATCGATACTGTGTTATTCAAACTTATAACCACTCAGAAAAGGGGAGTAAAAGGAGATTCACATCTTTCAGTTGAAGGAGCATAGACTACAGGGAAGTCAAGGATCTCCTGAAGCTCCTTACTGGGAGTGCTTAGGTGGTAAGGGGAAGCACGCTTTTCACGAGCTCTCACGAACACGGGTTTGGAACCGTACAGGAGCGCTCGCGCCCCGGCCATGCCCTTCTCTAGGGGCCGGGACCATACGGACAGGCATGACAGTGTCTCTGTGTCAGCTGTGCTATCCTCCTTCCCAAACCAAGGCAAGTTACACAACAAAGGACAAAAGGAAGCAGAC
>NW_007078027.1:0-879 GCF_000164805.1 Carlito syrichta | reverse complement strand
AGGGTTTTTATCAAGAAGGGGTGCTGGATTTTATCAAAAGCTTTCTGCATCTAGTGATATGATCATGTGGTTTTTGTTTTGACATCTGTTGATGTATTTAATTACATTTATGGTTTTACGAATATTGAACCAGCCTTGCATGCCAGGAATGAAGCCTACTTGGTCATGATGGATGATTTTTGAGATGTATTGCTGAATCCGGTTTGCTAGGATCTTGTTGAGAATTTTAGCATCTATGTTCATCAAAGATATTGGCCTGTAGTTCTCTTTCTTTGTTGGATCTTTACCTGGCTTGGGTATCAATGTGATGTTGGCTTCGTAAAATGATTTGGGGAGAGTTCCATCTTTTTCAATCGCCTGGAATACCTTCAGTAGGATTGGTATCAGCTCCTCCTTAAATGTCTTGTAGAATTCTGCTGGAAAGCCATCTGGACCAGGGCTTTTTTTTGTAGGAAGTTTTCTTATTACGTGGTCGATTTCCTTGATTGTTATTGGTTTATTTAGGGTCTCAATTTCTTCTTGTTCCAACCTAGGTAGGTTGTGTGATGTCAGAAAGTCTTCCATTTCCTTCTGGTTTTCAAGTTTGTTTCCATACAAGTGTACGTAGTAGTCTCTAATGATCTTTTGTATTTCTTCAGGGTCAGATGTGACTTCATCTTTTGTGTTTCTGATTATGCTTATTTGGTTTTTTTCTCGTTTTTTCTTGGTCAGTCTAGCTAGGGGACCATCAATCTTGTTTACCCTTTCGAAGAACCAGCTTTTTGTTTCATTGATTTTTTGTATTATCTTTTTGTCTTCTATGTCCTGGATTTGGGCTTTTATTTTGGTGATCTGGATTCTTCTGCTGAAATTAGGGTTTTTGTGGTCTTGCTTTCCAGA
>NW_007078026.1:0-1087 GCF_000164805.1 Carlito syrichta | reverse complement strand
AAAACATCCATGAATCTCATACTGTTCTTTCTTAGCACCCAGATTTGTCCCTCGAGGTGAGGGATCATGCCTTTCTTTCTATGTGTTTGGTTTGTTTCCTCTCCATGGACCTGGTAGCATATCTTGCTCAGTGTGTGCTGAATAGATGTGTGTGGGGAGGGGCATTGGGTACAAACCCAACCCCAGTCAGTGTCTTTCCAGCAGTGACTGTTAATGGAAGAGCTAAGCATGGGCCATGCTGTTGTTCTTAGGCCTGGGGCTCAGGCTACTGCAAGGAGACCAGCAGCTCCTGCTGTGCACAACACTCTACCCTGCCTCAAAGAGGAAGGCACATGGGGTCGAGAAGAAGAACAACCATCTCAAGTCTCTTTCTGGTTTGGTCACTTTCATGGAATAGTCCTTGCCAAAAAGTCAAAAGTTGCTGGCAGAGGACTCAGGCATCTATCAAAACCAGCCACTCCAGGCTGAGGCTCTCTCTCAGAACACAAATCACTCCCTGGCAAGTCAAGAAAGAAACAGATGCATCTGAAATCAGAACACCATGGGGAGGAAGGACAGAGGAGGCCATAGACAGACAGGTGAAAAAAGCGAGAGAAGAAATATTCTAGAATGGAAGACAAAGCCCTCGAAGAGCCCCAAGAGGTGTGCCCATTGAGTGTGGGTGTGGTTGTACACATTCCTATTTTAGCAAGGAGTAACAATAGGTTTGATCATCCTCCCACCTGACAATCCTCCTGTATCTCCCCAGAAGGCAAGAATGACTCAAACCAAACAGTCACACCTCAACAAAATAGACAAAGGTGAAATGCAAGCCAGGCTTGGGAAAGCTCCCAGCACACATCTGAGCAGCCACACTGCTGGGACAGCTGCCAGGTATGATTGGGGAGTGGCTGCTACACCACAACAGGACCTCTGTGGAGCCTTTGCACAGGAGGACCATTTAACCAGGGGCAGGGCCTGCCACCTTATGACCTGATTTCACTTTTCAGTGGCACAGAACACACCCTGCCACATTGCAAATTTGAGAAGCCATGGAGGCCCCATGAGGCCAATCCCTTTGATGGAAGACTGGGCCATGGCCACTGGG
>NW_007078025.1:0-844 GCF_000164805.1 Carlito syrichta | reverse complement strand
TCAGAAGCACAAAATCTATTGTGAACTGAACATGTGAGGGATCTAGATTATGTGCTACAAATTATAATCTGAGGTGGAGCTGAGGCAGTGACGCTAGTGCTGGGGAGCAGCTGCAAATACAGATTGACCTTAGCAGTGAGATTTTGACTGAACATCCCCTTTTACTCCATGAAAAAATTGTCTTCCAAGAAACTGGTCTCTGATGCCAAAAAGACTGTGGACTGCTGCTCTAAAGGATCTCTTATTTAAAACAAACTCATCCTTAAATCTATTGTGGAATAGTGCTACAATTTCCCCCTTAGTAGTTAGGTTGAATCATCCCAGTCAGCACAGTAACTCCCTTATTTTATTGGTTCAGAAGCCTGAGAACCCCAAAGTGGCCAGTGGAAGTCTTAACTTTCAGTTCAATGATATAATGGTTGTGTCCCCTGGTAGAGTAATTATTTCCTTTTCAGCAAAGATATCTAGGCCAAAAGAGCATGATGTTATGAAGATGGGGGGAAAATGGTAGTGGGTTAATAAGGATAGTAGTCAGTGGTGCCACTCCCGTTTCTATCTCTTGATCCCTGTTATGAGAGAAACAACACCACACACTGAACTTATTCAAAACATATACAGCCCCCTGAAGCTTTTGCCCCAGCTCATCAATGTGTTGTCACATAGATGGTGCTGAGACTGAGTCTTCAAAAGTTCATTTCAACATTCTGTCAGACCTGTCACTTTAGGATGATGTGGAATATGGTAAGACCAGTGAATTCCATGATTCTGGGCCCATCACCACATTTTATTTTCTGTAAAGTAAGTTTCTTGATCAGAAGTAATGATGATAGCCGGGCTCGGTGGC
>NW_007078024.1:0-795 GCF_000164805.1 Carlito syrichta | reverse complement strand
CTGGCCTCACTGACACTCAGAACTCGCTGTTCTCTATGAGCTCTTATTGAGTGACTGCTGTATGCAGGGTCCTCTGCTGCCAGACTCCATCCCAGAAACTCAGCAGGCCTCCAGTCAGTGAACAGGTGGTTTCAACTTCACATTCAGGTCTATAGTTCTTTCAAAGGCTAAAGCTGGAGTCCAGCACCATGCCTTGCTGTCACTCTGCTGATATGTGTTCAGCAGCAGTCTTTTGATCTGTTACATAACCCTCCTTAAGAAAGACTGTGTGTGCCCTTGGCACTTGGTATGTAAAACTGGGAACAAAACTCTGCAGGGGTGTGTCATGGAGGCAGACGTTTCCAACACATGTAGAGCTGGTGAAAAGCAGTACACTTTCTCGTTGCTGTGGGTGTCTTCTAAATCCCCTGGCACTTTTCTCATAGTGTATGATGAGTGTGAGGTTTCCATACGAGTTCCTAGCGTGGCTAAGACACACTCCTCTGGAGTCTTCCCCATAATTCATTGAGCATGCACTGTTCAAAGCTACCTTTTGGACCTTCCTGAAGACCTCAACCCCCTGTCATTATCCTGTGCTGAATATCCAGGTCACAGGAGGGCGACGGGGGGAGAGCTCTTCACCCCAACTCTGGGCTTTGTTCTGTCCTGATAGAGTTCCTTGAGAAGAGGAAACAAGCACAGTAAGGATAAATGTGGGGTACATGTGAGGATTACCATGTAATTAAGTTGCATGCAGGTATGTTTTGGACTTCAAGCAAGCCTTCCCTCCCCCTAGTAGTAGACATGGTACCCAAT
>NW_007078023.1:0-1458 GCF_000164805.1 Carlito syrichta | reverse complement strand
GATATGTCTATGTAACAAAGCATGCACATGTACCTCCTGAATCTAAAATAAAAATGGAAAATAATAGAGTGCCTGTGAGTATTGTTACAATATAAATACTCTGGAGGATGCTTCCTTTTACTAAAACCTGGATTTTGCTGCCTAGAGTAAAATCAAGAAGAAGCACCAATTACAGAAAGGTGACTTGCCTGGGTATACTGAGTGTGGCACACCACAAAAATTGAGTGTCTCAGAAAGAAACATGAACAATGTCTTATGTTTACTCAGTTTTTTTATTTTCTATACATATTTTTATGATCTGGAGATGCATCATTATCATAGTCCTTGCATGCCTGTAATTCTGGCTACTTGGAAGGCTGAGGCGGAAGGATCACCAGAGCCCAGCAGGTCGAGGCTGTGGTGGCCGGGTGCAGCCACTGCATTCCAGTCTGGGTGACAGAGTGAGACTCCAACTAAAAAAAAAAAAAAAAATAGCCCTAAAATGCCAAAGACTGTCAGAAACAGCTGATGTATATTCCAAAGACATGACTCAGTTACCCAACAAGGTACTGCCTGGTGTGTCCCCAGAATGCCACTGTTTCTAGAATTTTAGAAATTAATCTGGTATTGATACAAATTTCTAAAAAAAAAGGTTAGACAAATAAATAAATAATGCCATTATGAGAATAAATGAAAGATGATAATGAGTAATGGGTAATTTAAAAGTCTACTTTGGGCCAGGCTCAGTGGCTAGGCCTGTAATCCCCGTCCTTTGGGAGGCCAAGGTGAGTGGATTGCCTGAGCCCGCGGGTTCGAGACCCGCCTGGGCAACTTGACAAGACCTCATCTCTACAATAAATCAAAAAATCAGCCGGACATGGTAGCTCTCGCCTGTAATTCCGGCTACTTGGAAGGCTGAGGCGGAAGGATCACCGGAGCCCAGCAGGTCGAGGCTGCGGTGGCCAGGAGCGGCTACTGCACTCCAGTCTGAGCGACAGAGTGAGGCTCCAACTCAAAAAAAAAGTCTGCTTTTTAATATATTCATGAAATCAGTGTTTTGCCTGCTACCAAAACAAACTAGGAATGTCTACTTAATGTGGCCACCTATTTTCCTCCTGTGTTTCTCTTGTTTTGTTTAGCGGGGAAATGCCAATACATAAACATCTGTAGCCTCAAAAAAAATAGTAAAAATTTTGAAAAAATAGAGCAAAGTATAAATAAAAAAAACCATGTCTACAGCCCGCAGATATTTTCAACTTTTTTTTTCCCTCTATGCATATATATTTCACATAATTGGGACCATGTCATGTTATTTAACATTGTATCCTGAGTTTACCTCCATGTCATTAACAATTCTCAGAAAACATTTTAATGACCATATAAACAGCTATTTTGTTGTTAGCTGAAGTTTTTGTTGTTAGTTGAAGACTACTACATAATCTTTGAACATATAGGTATTTATGTTTTCCCTGTTGTATA
>NW_007078022.1:0-1385 GCF_000164805.1 Carlito syrichta | reverse complement strand
CTCAGGTGATTCTTCTCCCTTAGCCTTCCAAGTAGCTGGAAATACAGGTGTGCACAACCACACCCAACTAATTTTTTTTATTTATTGTAAAGATGTGGTTTCACCAAGTTGCCCAGGCTGGTCTCAAAAACCTGGGCTTAGGCAATCTTCTCACCTCAGCCTCCCCATGTGCTGACATTAAGGTTTGAGTCACCGTGCCCAGCAAGTTGTGCTTTCTGAATCAGATTTCAGTTGACACGCTCCAAACTCTTTGCTATGTAGGAATTAAAATACTTTCTCCTTGCTTTCTTGTATTTTATCTAACATCATGAAAGTCAGTCTAGCACTGTTATTCTTCAGCATTAACTGTGTAAAGTATCTCTTCTACAATAGGATTTCACTCTATTTTAAGGGGATATGCCTCAGGGAGTTTTAGTAGCACATGCATTAAAGTGCAATTGTAGGGGAGGAATCACAGTCTTTGGGAACTTAAACAATTCTACATCCTTAATATCCTGCCTAGGAACAGATTGTGGTTTCAGGGGCCTATAGATTTTCCACAATTTTAACTAGAAACATGCTTTTTGATTCTTTTTAAAAGATACTATTTTCTGTATCAAAACATGCAATGTAGTACTTCCCATGAAGTGGTAGATAACTTTAGAAGGGACAGGTTGTTGGGGCACCTGTGTTAACTCCATCTGATGAATTCACCTCCTTCCATGAAATTCAGCCATCAGTATCAATGAACAGAACAACCTCAATCCCAGGACAACCCAACACTCCTTCCTGGTTACAGCACCCTCAAAATGCCCTTGTGTCAATAACTCCAAGAGAGAGTTTTTCTTTCTCTCTCTCCTTTTTTTTGAAAACAGGATTTATTTAGAAGACAGAAAAGCTGCCACAGTAGGAGGGGACCCAAGGGTGTTGTGCAGGGAAGAGTTTTTCTATAGGGATGTTCTTGGGTTGTATACATAATCAGTATATTTTTTCTCAAACAATGGTGCCAATGTTTCTGTCACACTGTAAACACAAGCGTGATCTGTGGACCATGTTTGTGGTGGACAGGACTGCCAAGATGATTTTTAGGACCCAGTACAAAATGAAATTTTGAGGACCCTTGTTCAAAAAGTATTAAGAATTTCAAGATGGTTTATTTCAAGGTCAGTAAACCAAGCAGGAAGTCCCTGAGTGTGGGGTCATTCTCAACTGCTGCATTGATGTTTGTGAAACCGGCCATGGCAGTGGGTATCCCAGTTTGGGAAGAAACAGGCAGATCATCCCCTGTCCTCCTCCAAAGTACTAATGCCAGCAGTGTATGTTTGCTAGTCCCTGTACTACTGATGTGCCTGGAAGGGGGCTGGTAGCAGTTAAAGATATTTTCTTTGAAAGTCAAGCGGAAAACT
>NW_007078021.1:0-760 GCF_000164805.1 Carlito syrichta | reverse complement strand
TGAACGATCAGTAAAGGGTCTTTTTTTGTGACTTTAAAAATCCAACATGTAGTTAGAAGTTATTTGTTTGTCTTTTGAATCTGACAAGTAGTTATAGCATTCTTCTGAATATAAAAAAGAGAAATAGTATAAGTGAAGAATAATTAAGATTTCCCCAAAATTTACCTGTCAGTTTTTTTTTTTTGCTGTTGTTTGTTTGTTTGTTTGTTTTTACAGAGAACTCCATCTCATTAATTTTGTGTTTTGGAAGCACCTCTTTCAAATTTCGTCACATAAAAGTTGTAAAAACAAATCTTCAATGAGAATTGGCTCTAGGCATCTGCTGTTTCAGTAAACCATGATTACAGCATTTCGTACTGCTGAGCGTGTTTGGGATGTGAGATTACAGGTGACATTTGAATTATTTTGAGAACCTTCTGATGCCTTTTCTTAGTGATTGGCAGTAGCAGAACACTGTCGAGGGAGGAGGGCACATAAGATCAATAAGTGTAGCTTATTCCAAACCAGGCAGTGTGAGGATCAATGGGATACCTAAACTTCACCAGTACGATGACCACTTATGTACCTAATCCTGAATTGTACCCCATATTATTAGAACAAAATTTAAAAAATAAAAAAGAGAAGTTCTTGAAAAAACGTTAGCCTTTGTTTCCCTGTTAGTTTCTGATCACTTCTACTGCATTGGTTCAACTACATTCCTGACATAGTCCATTACATGCTAAGTGCTTAGGCAGCAGAAATGAATGAAATGCCATTCTAT
>NW_007078020.1:0-1238 GCF_000164805.1 Carlito syrichta | reverse complement strand
AGTTACTTCCACTTCTTGGCTATTGTGAAGAAGGCTGCTATGAAGATAGATGTACAAATTTCTCTTTTAGACTTTCATTTCTTTGGCACATATGCCCAGAAGTAGAGCGGCATGAAAATTCTGTGTTTAATTTCTTGAGGAATTGCCATATTGTTTTCCATAGTAGCTGTACCATTTTACACTCCCACCGACAATGTACAGTGCTCCAATTTCTCCTCATTTTTGGCACTACTTGCTATTTTCCGATTAGTTTTGTTGTTGTTTGCTAGTATGGCATGATTTCACCATGATTTCTGATTTTTTAAAAACAGTCATCCTAGGTCAGGCATGGTGACTCAAGTCTATAATCTCAGCACCAGAGGCCACGAGTTCAAGATCAGCCTAGGCAACATAGTGACATTCTGCCTCTGTTCAATTTTTTTATATAAATAAGAAAAAACTAACAAACTTTCCTTTGATAGCAACAGCAGTGATTACCATTAGTTATGTGCTTCACATGCAGGTAGTTCCCAATCCTTTACAACCTGGAACACTCACAGTCAGTCCTTCAGGTTTAACTATGAGAACTCTGAGGCTAGTAAGGCTGGTATCTTGCCAGCATTCCACAGCTAGGAAGGGACAGGCCTGGGGGTTGAGCCCAAATATGACTAACTCCACACCCTGTGCTGTAACCACCTCACTGCACAGTCTTTCTTCTTACTATTAAGAGTAGTTTCTGCATACTCATTTGGGTGCTCAGGGATCCCCTGAGCAAAAAAGTAACTGCTCCACCTACAATCACAGCAAATTAGCATTCTGGTTTGTGAACAACCCAGAGAGAATAGAGTACAATAAATTCCTCTACGAGAGGAGTTTACGTTTTCCCCAGAGCACCCACTACAAAGACTAACATTCACTGCTCAGTAAATACACATTTTTAAAAAGTAAATTGTTGTTATGAGTATTGATCCCACATCAACCTGTGTGACCAGAGGAAACAGAGAGTGGACACTCATTGTGTATGTTACAAATTAGTAATCAAGATAACTTGCGGTATTTTCCTTCTAATTTCTTGTGGCTCACATTTGCTTTGCTGTCTCTTTATCACTCATTCACTCTCCCACTTTCTTTCTCTCCTCCTTCCCGCACTCCCTCTCCTCACATATCTTAGGCCCATTCATGGAACATGACTTTGTTTCACTGATTACTCTCAGATCCAAAATATATCCAGCTAGGAATGAATCACAGGCAAGAACAGG
>NW_007078019.1:0-813 GCF_000164805.1 Carlito syrichta | reverse complement strand
GCATGGGATAGATAGGGTCCTGTTTCATCTCTGCATGTGGTCAGCCAGTTTTCCCAGCACCATTTACTGAATAGGTCTCCTCTCCCCAGTGGTAGGTGGTGGGGGCTTTGTCGAAGATGAGTTGGCTGAGAAATTGAGGTTTTGCTTCTGGAATCTCAATTCTATTCCATTGATCTATATGCCTGTTCCTGTACCAATACCAAGCTGTTTTGATGATTGTAGTTTTATAGTAAAGTTTGAAGTCTGGTAATGTGATACCACCTGCTTTGGTTTTTTTGCTGAGGGTTGTTCTGGCTATTCTTAGACGTTTGTGTTTCCATATGAATTCCTGTGTTGTTTTTTCTAGGTCTGAAAAGAATGTTGCTGGTAATTTGATGGGTATTGCATTGAATTTGTAGATTGCCTTAGGTAAGATGGACATCTTCACAATGTTGATTCTTCCAATCCATGAGCATGGGATATTTTTCCACTTGTTTGTGTCAACTTTGATTTCTTTGAGCAGCGTTTTGTAGTTTTCCTTGTAAAGGTCTTTCACGTCTCTGGTTAGGAAAATGCCAAGGTATTTCATTTTTTGTGTGGCTATTGTGAATGGAATTGTGGTTTTTATTTGGGTTTCTGCTTGTTTATTATTGGTGTAGAGAAATGCGATTGTCTTTTGCACATTTATTTTGCATCCTGAAACATTGCCAAAGACCTTTACCAGTGCAAGGAGGTTTTTGACAGATTCTCTTGGGTTTTCAAGGTACACAATCATATCATCTGCAAAGAGAGATAACTTGACTTCCTCTTTTCCTATTTGGATACCCCTGATTG
>NW_007078018.1:0-891 GCF_000164805.1 Carlito syrichta | reverse complement strand
TGAGTTTTGGCTTCTTAAACACAGAATGTCATGTACAGTAAGCAAACTGGACTCCCTAATTCTTTTCCTAAACTTGTTGCTGACAAACTACACCTTTTCCCTTCCTATACCAACAAGGTTTTTCTATTTTTAATCCAAGGGCAGACTGTATTTTTATCCTTAACAAATTATTTGGTTCATTATTTCAGCCCAAGGATATCCAGAACATATGATAAAGTGCTCTTCCTTTGCCTCCACATTTCTGGCAATTTACAGATGCCACCTTCTATATCCTCCTCCAGATTCCTGGAAAAAATAAACAGGACACAACTTTCAAAATTACAGTTGTAAAGGAACACATACATTTGTAATCATAGGAAAACATTGCCTTTATTTTTACTGCCTTTATTTTTACTGTTTTTAGAGAAAGGAAAACATGCCCAGCCTGTTTCTCTGCTTTTGCAGAGTGGAGACTCTCTCTGGAACCCACAAGAGGAAGCTCCTCTGGCACTGTGGGAGGGGAGGTGGGATGGTGAAAGGGCCCTGGGGGGTATTCCTTGGGCTTTCTGGGTTGTCTGCAATGACTGTGAAGGCCAGATGTATCTGAATAAGACACAAGAGGAACTGGCAATGTCCCCACAGGGAAATTTCCTCCTGTCACTGCCCCTTGTTGGTGCTATTGTTGTTTTCTTCTTATCTACACAGTAAAGGAAAAAAATATTTTCTTTGCAACGTCACAGCAAAAAAACCTACCACGGCATCCAGAACGTGGCCAGTTTATAACAGACAGGCTCATGCAGTCCATCTAGAAAAAGAGGAAGCAGAAAGGCTTCGGTCCTGACACACTCTGGGGAAGTGATTTTGAGAAGAGAGTTCACCCCGCTGCAGCCAGAGGGAAAAACGAGAAAAACG
>NW_007078017.1:0-837 GCF_000164805.1 Carlito syrichta | reverse complement strand
TTTGATTCGTCGTTGACCCAGGAGTTGTTTAGCATCATGCTGTTTAGTGTCATGTCTTGTGGTCTGGGGGGACTTTGTTGGTGTCAATGTTTATTGTATTACCACTGTGGTCCGAGAAGTTGTTTGGTAGAATTTCGGGCCTTTTAAATTTGCTTATGCTTGATTTATGGCCGAGTATGTGGTCGATCTTAGAATATGTTCCATGTGGTGATGAGTAGAATGTGTAATCTGTGGTCTTTGGATGAAGTGTTCTGTAGGTATCAATTAAGTCCATTTGGTTCAAAGTCACATTGAGGTTCCGGATCTCCTTGCTGATTTTTTTGTCCTGATGATCTGTCTAGGTTTGTGAGTGGGGTATTAAAGTCCCCAGTTTTGATAGTGGTAGAGTCAATATCTTTCTTTAGTTTTCCAAGAAGTTGCTTTATGAAAGTTGGTGCACCTATGTTGGGTGCATATATGTTTAGGATAGATATTTCTTGTTGATGAATTGAGCCTTTTATCATTATGTAGTGGCCTTCTGTATCTTTTTTGATTTTTAATAGCTTAAAGGGTATTTTGTTTGAAATTAAGATCGCTACTCCTCCTTTCTTTTGTGTTCCGTTCGCCTGAAAGTTTGTTTCCCATCCTCTTACTTTGGGTCTGTGGGTGTCCTTTCTAGTGAGGTGAGTCTCTTGAAGGCAATAGATTGTTGCCTGATGATATTTTATCCATTTTGCCATTTTATGTCTTTTCAGTGGTGCATTTAGTCCATTCACATTTAGGCTAATAATTGAAATGCAAAAGTTGATCCCTGTCATAAGGTTCTTACAGAGTCGATCCTGTTTATTTGTTGTCTTT
>NW_007078016.1:0-2093 GCF_000164805.1 Carlito syrichta | reverse complement strand
TAGCTTTCGTTCTGACCAACAGTGTGTGAGTGATACTTTTCTGCACAACCTCATCAACATCTGACATTTTTTGACTTATTGACAATAGCCGTCTTACTGGTGAGAGATGATATCTCATTGGGAATCTGGTCTGCATTTCTCTGATGATTATCGATGTTAAATATTCTTTTCATTTGTTTGCTAGCTGCTTGTTTCATATTGTAAAATGTCTGTCGATGTTCTTAGCTCACTTTTTTAATGAGGTTGATTTTTTTCTTTTTGGGATTTTTAAGTTTCTTACTGACTCAGAATATTATGGCTTTGTCGGATGCATGGTTTGCAAATATTTTCTCCCGTTTGGTGGATTGTCTGTGTACTCCGTTGAATGTTTGTTTTTGCTATGCATACGCATTTTAGCTTAATGAAGTTCTACTTGTCCGTTTTTGTTCGTTATGTTTGCTTTTGCAGACTCAGAAATAAATGTGTTGCTTAGGCCAATATCTTGCAGTGCGTCTCATGGCTTTTCTTTTACATGTGTGTCGTCTGAGGTATTACATTTCCATCTTAACGCACCTACAGCTCCTTCTTGCAGGTGGTGACAGATGAGTGCTTGGCTTCTTCCTTCTGCGTATGCTCAGCCGATTCTCCCAGAACTATGCATAATAGAGAGTGTCCTTTCATCGGTGATTATTTCTGTCCACTTTACCAAGATCGATGGGTATTGGTTGTAGGTGAGCAGCTTTATTTCTGGGCTCTCTGTTCTGTTGTATTAACCTGTGTATCTACTAGGAAAGCGTATTTTCTAAAACTAGAATTAGACAAGGAGGTACACTCTCACCCCTTCTATTTAGCATTGTTCTGGAAGTACTGGTCAGAGTAATCAGGCAATAGAGATAGATAAGATGTATCCAGGTAAAAAAAAAAAAAAGAAAGTCAAATTATGTCTCTTCACAGAGATACGGTTGTTTCTATATTTAGAGAACTGTAAGGACATCCCTAAATTACTCCTAGACTTAATATGAGACCTCGGTGAACTCCCAGGATACAAAATCGATGTTCAAAAATTAATAGCATGTCTATATGCCAACAGCGTTCGAGCTCGGATCCAAATCGAGAACACAATCCCAGCTGGGCTCGGTGGTTCAGCCTGTAATCCCACGCTTTGGGAGGTGTAGGTGAGTGGATTACCCGAGCCCGCGGGTTCGAGACCTGCCTGGGCAACTTGCGGAGATCTCATCTCTACAATAAATCAAAGACTTAGCCGGGCGTGGTAGTGCGTGCTCGTAGTTCCAGCTACTTGGAAGGCTGAGGCCGAGGCTCGCCAGAGCCCAGCAGGTCGAGGTTGCGGTGGCGGGGAGCGTGCCTCTGCACTCCAGTCTGGGCGACTGAGTGATACTCCAACTGAATCCAAAAAAGAACACAATCCCTTTTACAACAAAGACACAACTTGAAATTATTTTATATAAGGAGATGATGCATGTCTACAGAGAGAAATACAAAATATTGTTGAAAAAAATGAAAGAGATACAGACAAATTGAAGACCTCCCAACTTCATGAATCGAAAGAATCAACATCACTGAAATGTTTGTACTGCCTAAAGCGATCTGAAGGTTCAATGCAATTTCTATCAACCCACGAGTTCCACTTTTTACAGAATTAGAAAAAACAATTCTGAAATTTACATTAAAGCAAAAAAGAGCCCAAATAACCAAAGACTTTATAATAAAAAGATTTTTAGGGAAGGAGAACCACTATCTTAGAATTAATTCCCTATTGTCAAAAGTCAGACATTTCCTGACTTTTAATGATATTGGCTCTTTCTGCAAAAGTGTTATTTTTGAAACCTGCGCTCACATGTTAATTGCTACACATTTCACAATCGCACAGATGTAGAATCACCTAAATGTCCAGAAGCCGATCGACGGATAGTACGGATGTGTTATATATATGTCGTGAAATACTATTCAGCTATCAAAAAGAATAAAGCAATGTCACTGGCAACAACTCGGATGAACTTGGAGCCCATCATCCCAAGTGAACTAACTCGGGAACGGAAAAACCAACATCACATGCTCTCACTTATACATGGGAGCTAAATGAAGAATCCTCTCAA
>NW_007078015.1:0-1077 GCF_000164805.1 Carlito syrichta | reverse complement strand
TGAGGTGGAAGGATCGCTGAGCCCAGCTGGTTGTGCTGCAGTGGTCGTGAGCATGCACTGCACTCCAGCTTGGTAACAACAACAAAAAATTGAAAATCCATGAAGTCACCACTTAGTACAAGTAATAGAAGACTTCTTTAAAATATTCACCTCATTCCCCCCACGTTTATTATTTTCTTACATTTGAGGCTTATACTTAATCTATTTTTATTAAATTTTTGTTCTCCATAGATACCACATGTAGGTAGTGTATTATTGAAATTCATAAAGAAAACATGGAATTATATACACTCATCTGGAACCTACATCTACATTATGTTTTTAAGCTCTATAAATAATAATTCTGCATGCAATTTACCTTAACATGTATGCAATTCATTTAGATATTCATTTTTCTGATAAATAGCAAAATATAAAAAAGAAAACAAACGAGTTTTTTGATTAATTTATTTTTGTTACATGGTATACTTAGTGTTTTCTAAACTTCTAGGTATTTTGCTCTGTGAAAGTGTAGGTAAATAGTTCATTGATTATATTGAAAAAATATTTTTTATTTTTTATTATATTTATTTTTAAGTTGGAGTCTCACTCTGTCATCCAGACTGGAGGGCAGTGGCTGCTTCCGGCCACTGCAGCCTCGACCTGCTGGGCTCCGGCGATCCTTCCACATCAGTCTTCCAAGTAGCTGGAACTACAGGCACACGCTACCACGCCCGGGTACTTTTTTGATTTTCTGTACAGATGAGTTCTTGCCAAGTTTCTCAGGCGGGCCTCGAACCCGCGCGCTCTGGCAATCCACTCACCTCGGCCGTCCAAAGCACGGGGATCACAGGCTGAGCCACCGAGTTCGGCAAGAAATATTTTTTAAAGATCATGTATGAATTTAGACTGTATCTCAAAAGTATTGATCTCTTAGATAAGATCAAATGTATATACTACAGTATTCTTTATCTTGAGGGCATGTGACTATACATGTATATGCATGTAGCACACGTGTGCATGTGTATTTGTTTTTGGAGGTGTTTTCTAATAGGAGAGGCAATGAACACCATGTTGTTCTTTCAGACTTGATCCCCA
>NW_007078014.1:0-1174 GCF_000164805.1 Carlito syrichta | reverse complement strand
CAATCATGAGCATGGGATATTTTCCACTTGTTTGTGTCATCTTGATTTCTTTGAGCAGTGTTTTGTAGTTTTCATTGTAAAGGTCTTTCACGTCTCTGGTTAGGAAGATTTTTTTTTGTGGCTACAGTGAATGGAATTGTGGTTTTTATTTGGGTTTCTTTTTGTTTATTATTGGTGTAAACAAATGCGATTGTCTTTTGCACATTTATTTTATATCCTGAGACTTTGAGAAAGGACTTTATCAGTGTAAGGAGGTTTTTGACAGATTCTCTTGGGCATTCAAGGTACACAATTATGTCATCTGCAAAGAGAGATAATTTGACTTCCTCTTTTCCTATTTGGATACTCCTGATTGCCTTCTTTTCTCTGATTGCTCTAGCCAGGACTTCCAATACTATATTGAACAGGAGGGGTGAGAGTGGGCATCCTTGTCTTGTTCCAGTTTTCGGGGAAATGGTTCAAATTTTTGTCCATCTAGGAGTATGCTGGCTGTGGGTTTCTCATAGATGGCTTTTACTATTTTGAGGTATGTTCCCCATATGCCTAGATGTTTGAGGGTTTTTATCAAGAAGGAGTGTTGGATTTTATCAAAAACCTTTTCTGCATCTAATGATATAATCATGTGGTTTTTGTTTTGACATCTGTTGATGTATTTAAGTACATTTATGGTTTTACAAATGTTGAACCAGGCTTGCATCCCAGCGATGAAGCCTACTTGGTCATCATGGGTGATTTTTGAGATGTGTTGCTGAATCTGGTTTGCTAGGATATTGTTGAGAATTTTAGCATCTTTGTTCATCAAAGATATTGACTTGTAGTCCTCTTTCTTTGTTGGGTCTTTACTTGGCTTGGGTATCAATGTGATGTTAACTTTGTAAAATGATTTGGGGAGAGTTCCATCTTCTCAATCACCTGGAATATCTTTAGTAGGATTGGTATCAGCTCCTCTTTAATGTCTTGTAGAATTTTTCTGGAAAGTCATCTGGTCCAGGGGTTTTTTTTGGAGGTAGTTTTCTTATTACATAGTCAATTTCCTTGATTGTTATTGCTCTATTTATGGTCTCAATTTCTTCTTGTTTCAACCTAGGCAGGTTGTGTGATGACAGAAAGTCCTACATTTCCTTAAGGTTTTCAAGTTTGTTTCCATACAAGTGTACATACTAGTCTCTATTGA
>NW_007078013.1:0-863 GCF_000164805.1 Carlito syrichta | reverse complement strand
AGTGGACTAGAAATCAAAGTCTTGATCTTGTGTGTCATGTCTTCAGGATTGGGGTTCTCGCCACTTTCTGTCCAGCCACAGGAAGCCACAGCCATGCCTAGCATCTCTGCAGTCTCTCTGCCCATCTCTAGCTCAGCCCACAGCTGGGTAGGGAGGGGAAGGAGAACTTGTGCAGATTCAGGGAAGGGCACAGAAGGTTACTTCTTCAAGAAGTGGCTGGAGCCTCATCCCATGAGCCAGGGTGTCTTCAAAATTCTCCACGATGCACTTTTCAGCATGAGATGCCACCATCTTCACCCATACATACTACTCTTCTGGCCTTCAAGACTCCCCTCTTTCTCACAGGGTGGCTATTTCTTTTTCTTTCTTTATTTTTTTTTTGAGTAAGGGTTTCACTCTTTTGCCCAGGCTCTAGTGCAGTGGCACAAGCATGGCTTACTGCAGCCTCAACCTTTTGGGCTCAAACAATCCTTTGGCCTCAACCTCCCAAGTATCTGAGACTACAAGCATGAGCCACCATGCCTGACTAATTTTCTTAAATTTTGTAGAGACGAGATCTTACCCTGTTGCTCAGACTACAAGCATGAGCCACCATGTCTGCCTAATTTTTAAAATTTTTTGTAGAGATTAGGTCTACCTCTGTTGTTCAGGCTGGTCTTGAACTCCTGTGCTCAAATAACCCTGGGATTTTAAGCATGAGCCACTGAACCCGGCCAGCGTGGCTATTTCTTAATAATCCAGGCTCTTGTATTGAGTTGTAGAACATTGGGAAGAAGTCCTTATTGGTGTAACTCAGAGGGTCTTTTAGTAGGTCTCATTGACTTTTTACAGTTCATGTTTCTGACAGAGTCAAGTATGCCTGC
>NW_007078012.1:0-710 GCF_000164805.1 Carlito syrichta | reverse complement strand
TGCACATTCGGCCAGTGGGCACAGGACCCAGAGGGTTCTAAGCCTCATCCAATCGGGGATAAATGATTCCAGAATGAGAGTATACACAGCAGGTGCAAAGTGCTACCTGCCAGATTGTTTGTGTATGATGCTCCCTCTTCCTGCCTTTGATAGAATCTGCACACACAGTGGAGTGCAGTGTGCTGAACCATTTTGGGTTCAGACTGCTGCTTGATTCCTAAATTGAATTCTTTTTGCTAAAATAAACTTAAATTTGTGCTAAATTTAATGTGTGTAAAGTTTTTATTTTAACTGATTAGTGTGAGAAATACGATCTGAAGTAATAATAGAACTCTCATCATCCTCCGGGGTATGGGGTGACCATGCAAAGTTGCCGACAGGGCCTATCGATCTCTCACAGCAGTTTGGGTCCTGGGTAAGTTCTCATTCACATTTTGAAGCTCCAAGAATTTTATGTTTTGAGCTCTGTGAGTTTGGACATTTTCTAAACAAATCTAGACTGTGTTCAGAAGTTTCTGAAATAGTAAATAGAACCAAATAAGATATTTAAAATAAATGTGTTGTCCTTTGACAGTTCTGGCAAAACAAATTCCCAAGAGGCCCTGAGGAATGCAGAAAAGGGCTAGCTGACCCCTTTGAGAGAGTGTCTTCCTTCTGAGGTTTGCGAGTAAGCTCTTCTAAGACAAAGCTGCTATTTTTGTATGAGTCCT
>NW_007078011.1:0-713 GCF_000164805.1 Carlito syrichta | reverse complement strand
CTTGCTTTGTTTTTTTTTGCTGAGGATGGTTCTGCTATCTTGGATGTCTGTGTTTCCATATGAATTCCTGTGTGTTTTTCTAGGTCTGAGAAGAATGTGTTGGTAATTAATGGGTATGCATTGAATTTGTAGATTGCATTAGGTAAGATGGACATCTTCACAATGTTGATTCTTCCGATCCATGAGCACGGGATATTTATCCACTTGTTCATGTCGGCTTTGATTTCTTTGAGCAGTGTTGTGTAATTTTCATTGTAAAGGTCTTTCACGTCTCTGGTTAGGAAGATGCCAAGGTATTTCATTTTTTTTGTGGCTATTGTGAATGGAACTGTGTTTTTTATCTGGGTTTCTGTTTGTTTATTATTGGTGTAGAGAAATGCGATTGTCTTTTGTACATTTATTTTGTATCCTGAGATTTTTCCAAAGGCTTTTTTCAATGTAAGGAGGCCTTTGACAGATTCTCTTGGGTTATCATGGTACACCATCATATCATCTGCATAGAGAGATAACTTGACTTCCTCTTTTCCTATTTGAATACCTCTGATTGCCTCCTTTTCTATGATTGCTTTAGCCAGGACTTCCAATAATATGATGAACAGGAGGGGAGAGAGTGGGCATCCTTGTCTAGTTCCAGTCATCAGGGGAATTGGTTCCAATTATTTCCATTTAGGAGTATGCAGGCTGTGGTTTTCTCGTAGATGGCTTTTACTATT
>NW_007078010.1:0-2088 GCF_000164805.1 Carlito syrichta | reverse complement strand
GCTGGCTGATTTACTAGCTAGCTAACCCACCAGGCATCTTGTTTGCCACCTGACTTAGCTAACTGACTCAACTAGCTAGCCAGTTGACTTATCTAGCTGATTAAACTAGCTAGCCAGCTGGCTGGCCAGCTGAATTAACTAGCTGACTTGACCCAGCTAGCCAGATGGCTAGCCAGTTGACTTAACTAACTAGCCACCTACCTAGATACCTAGCTAGCCAGCTGAATAAACTAGATGAATTAACTAGCTACATACCTGACATAACTAGCTTACTTATATAGCTAGCTTCCTAGCTGGCCAGTTGAATTAACTACCTAAAATAACTACCTAGGCAGATGGCTAGCCATCTGACTTAACTAGCTTTTTAACTAGATAACCAGCTGGATAGCCAACTGTCTTAAAGTGCTGACTTTACTAGCTAGCATGCCGGTTGCCAGGGTGACATAACTAGCTGACTTAAATTTCTAGCCTGCTGGTTGCCAGCTGACTTAACTAGCTACTCAACTGGATAGCCAGCTGACTAAACTGGCTGAATTAACTACTGGCCAGCTGGCTAACCAGGTGACTTAATTGCCTAGATATCTAGCTTGCCAGCAGCCATGACAACTGACTTAACTGGCTGACTTAACTAAGTAGCCAGTTGGCTAGCCAACACACTTAACTAGCTCTCTACATACCTAGACAGCTGAATAGCCAGCTGACTTAACTAGCTGACATAACTAGATAGCCTGATGGTTAGCCAGCTAACTTAACCAGCTAACTGACTATCTAGCAAACTAGTTAGTTGAATTAAGTAGCTAGCTGGCTAGCTAGCTGACTTAACTAGCTGAGGAGGTAGTTGGCTGGCTAGCTGTCTAGCCAGCTGACTTAATTAGGTAGATACCTGGTAGACTAGATGCCTAGGTAGCTGGTTTAACTAGCTAGCTACCTGGCTGGCTAGCTGGCTAGGCATCCAGCTAGCTAGCTAGTGGGTTGGCCAGCAGGCTAACCAGCCAGCTTAAATAGCCAGTTGCCTGCTGGACAGTCGGATAGCCAGCTGGCTTAACTAGCCTGCCAACCTGCTGGTCAGTTGGCTAGCCAGCCAGTTTAACTAGCTGGCCATCTACCTACTGCCTAGCACCTGACTTATCTAACTAGCTGCCTACCTAGCCAGCTGGCTAGACAGCTGACTAAATTAGCTGACTTTACCAGCTACCGAGTTGGATACCCAGGTGATTTAACTCACTGACATTACTAGTTAGCCAGGTAGCTATCTGGCTGATGTAACTAGTCAGCTAACTACAATGCTAAATTAGAAAGCTGACTTAACTAGCTGACTTAGCTAGCTGACTTAACTACTTAGCTAGCTGACTTAACTGGCTGACATAACTAGTTAGCCAGCGACTTAAGTACCTGAATTAAATAGCTAAATATTTAGCTGAATGAATAATTAGCTGAGTTAAATAGTTAGCTGACTAATTAGGTTGCAGACTTAAGTTGCTGACTTAAATAGTTAGCTAACTAATGAGCTAGCTGTCTTAACTTGGTGACTTTGCTAGATAGTTAATTAGCTAGCTGACTTAATTCGTTGGCTAACGAGATAGCTAGCTGACTTAATGAGTTGGTTAATGAGTTAGCTAAATGTTTTAACTATTTGGTATATGAGTTTACTAGCTGTTTTAATTAGTTGGGTAACGAGTTAGCTAGGTCACTTAACTTGTTGGCTGACGATTTTGCCTACTACTTATCTAGTTTAACATGTTGGCTGACTACTCGGCTGACTTGTTCGCTGGCATTACAAGTTGGCCAAATAGTTGTCCGACTAGTTAACAGGGTTAATTAGTTGACTGACGAGGTAGCCCACAAGTTTGCTCAGTTAACTATTTGTCTGGTTAGTGTTCTGACCTAACTAGATCACCAACTAGTTGGTCGACTAGTTAACTAACCTAACTGGTTGGCCCACAAGTTAGCTGACCTAACTTTTCAGCTGACAAGTTGGCTGAATAGTCGGTTGATTGGTTAGCAGACTTAAATAGTTGACCGGCTAGTCAGCTGACCAGTTAGCTTCCTTAACTAGTAGTCCTGCGAGTTAGTGCACAGATTAGGTGG
>NW_007078009.1:0-734 GCF_000164805.1 Carlito syrichta | reverse complement strand
ATACAGACTGCCAATGAAGTGCAGTGCAGCGCAGGCTTCAATAGCGTGTCCGCAGGAAGACCCAGCTTTCACCCCCAGTGTAACAGAGGCTCTCCGTGCTTACTCGAGGAATGAAAAACGGGCACAGCCTTGGTAGTCCTTATTTAGGGTTAAAACGCCATAGGGATAAAACAAACTTAGAATTCTCCCCCATCCACACATAATGCTCTCCTGCTCGTGACTGTGGAGCACTTGTGTCACTCATTGCGGCACTATGCCTTGCAGATTTCTCTCCGTGAAACACGGAAGGTTTCACGCTCGTACGCAAAGGCCCTCTATGGAAAGGACCACAAATCAAGGGGAAAGAGTGAGAAAGAGGTGTTACAGCAGGCGGCAATGAAGAATAATAGTCACAGCAAAGAGGTGACACTGCAGCACACATTGGGCACAGACTTAAGCCAGGAAGGTGCCCGTGTACCCCAGGCC
The DNA here is from genome assembly GCF_000164805.1 of Carlito syrichta. Lineage (NCBI taxonomy): Eukaryota > Metazoa > Chordata > Mammalia > Primates > Tarsiidae > Carlito > Carlito syrichta. Next base: position 269 of record NW_007078009.1, on the reverse strand, counting down.
TAAGAAAGGCCACTCCCACCAGCAATCCACAGTCTCATTGCTTTCCCTGCCAGGAGAAGGTGTCAAGAAAGAGCAATTCAGAATTCCCCCGGGTCACACATAATGCCTTCCCACAAGTAACTGTGAATGTCTCAGATCCCTCATTGTGGCACAGGGGAGATGAGCATTCCCGCATGGGAGAGGTTGACAAGCCGCACGCCAAAGCAGTCACCCTGTAGAGCGTAAGATACACGAAAGGGAACAAGTGGGAAGGAGGAATGACAGCACGC
>NW_007078008.1:2292-38242 GCF_000164805.1 Carlito syrichta | reverse complement strand
AAGACACTTAAGAAAGATTCCCTAAGGAGTACTGATAGCTACACAGAGACAGGCCAATAAAATCGAGAAACAGTGTAAGTCAGAAGGTAAACAACAGACGTGATCTAAACCAACAGTTAGAATGATAAAATCACAAGTCAAAATAAGTGAAAGAGAGAAGTGCGAGAGGGAAAACAGATATACATACCAACTATCAGGTGAGAAAAAGACACAGGGCCGGGAAGAAGTGAAGAAAGGTAAGAAAGATTCCCTAAAGAGTACTGATAGCTACACAGAGACAGGCCAATAAAATCAAGAAACAGTGTAAGTCAGAAGGTAAACACCAAACATCATCTAAACCAACAGTTTCAATGATAAAATCATAAGTCAAAATAAGCGATCAGACTAGAGTCACTTCTCTGATCTCCAATTCTGGCCTCTCCCTTTTGTTTTTCATTGCAGTATAGGGGTGGGGCTTTGTCTCCTGTTTCGCACTGTTGCCTTAGGAACTGAAGTAAAGTTTGTTGATAGGTGGGCGGGGCAATGGAAGTCTCTGCCTGGGGAATAGCAAGGTAGTTTAAGCAGATCTGTTTTTCTCCACTTGTCTGGGTCCCCCGGCTTGGGGTCTCACACTGAGTGCCTCAGCCAGGGTGGGCCCGGAGTTCCAGAGCTCCAAAGCTCCAAAGCTCCAAGGCAGGCAGTGGGCGGCGAGAGTGGCTCTGGGCCCCCCACAGGGTACTTCAGCCAGGAATGGGACCGGTGTCTCTGAGTGGCGGGTGCCCAGAGCCTCTCTGTGTGACCGGCAGCTTGGTGCCAGGTGCCGGACTGGAGACAATGCATCCCGGGAGAGAGCTGGAGGTGGCAGGGACCCAAAACTCCCAGCACGCAGTGGAATAGCAGCAGCAGGAGGCTGCAATATCTGGCCTTAGGAAATGAGGTGAAGTTTGTTGATAGGTGGGCGGGGCAATGGAAGTCTCTGCCTGGAGAATGGTGAGGCAATTTAAGCAGATCTGTTTTTCTCCACTTGTCTGGGTCCTCTGGCTTGGGGTCTCGTGCTGAGTGCCTCAGCCAGGGTGGACCCAGAGTTCCAGAGCTCCAAAGTTCCAAAGGGCAGGTGGTGAGCGGCAAGAGTGGCGCTGGGCCCCCTACAGAGTACTTCAGTCAGGAATGGGACCGGTGTCTCTGAGGAGCGGGTGCCCAGAGCCTCCCTGTGTGACCGGCAGCTTGGTGCTGGGTGCCCGGGCTAGAGACAATGCAGCCGGGGAGGGATCTGGAGGGGGCTGGGACCGGAGACTTCCACACATGCAGTAGAACAGCAGCAGTGGGGGGGGCGCAATATCTGGCCCTGCGTGGGACTGAAGTTCCCGGGCCTGGCACCAGCATGGTTGGTGGTGGGCTGGGGGATGGGGGAAGAGAAGTAATAGCCCTTTTGGGAACTCATGTTCAGAGAATCTCACCAGTTCACCTATGCCGTCACCATCTTGCCCACTCAGCACCGATTTTTATATTCTTAATACCTTTGAGTTTCTTTATTCTTCCACACTTATTTGCAACTATAAACAATACATTTTGTAGTGTTGCCTGGTTTTGGATTTCGTATAAATGGAATAGTGCAGTTTTTTCTAACTTGCTTTTATTTGCTTAGTGTTGTTTTTAAGGTTTGCCTGTGCTACGGTGTGTGCAGCGGGTGTACTAATCATTTATGCAACTGTAAAATATACCATTGAATGAATATAATACAAATTTCAGTCCATTCTACTGTTAATTTGCACTGATTTTTTTCCCCAGGTTGGACTATTAAACAATGGGTCTGTAGATATTTTTGAACCAGTATTTTCATGTCCAGAAGTTTCTTTGTGTATATATCAAGAAATCGAGCTGATGGGATTGAGTAGTATATATACCCAACTTTGCAAGGTATAACAAGTTGTTTACCAAAATGACTACCAATTTGCATTACCAACAGTATTATGTCAAAATTTCCATAGCTCCATATTTTTCTAGCACTCAGTTTTTAAAATTTCTGCCAATTTAATATTAACATTTTGCCAATTAATATTCATTTATTAGGTATTAAATCAATCTTATTGTTTTTAATTTGCATTTTTCTAATTACTTATAAGCTTGAACATAGTTTCTTATGTTTATAAATATTTTCATGTATTTTGTTTTGTGAAATACTTATTTGTAACTTTTGCTCATTTTTGTATTGTTATTAAATTTTTATTTCTGTATATTTTGTGGATCTCAATTTTTGGTACATACACTAAGTTGCAAATAATTTGTACCAATTTCTATTTGTCGTTTTGCTGTCTTTATGTTTATTTCCGCAGAAAGAAATTATTAATCTTAGTGCACCTGTCCACCTAGCTACTCAGGAGGCTGAGACTGGAGGATTGTTTGATTCCAGTTTGAGCCCAAGAGTTCAAGCCCAAGAGCAACAGAAAAAGACTCTGTCTCTACAAACAATAACAGCAGCAAACCCTCCTTAATTTTAGTATACTCCAGTTTATCAGTATTTCCTTTTGTATTTTGTTGCAGCAATTTTACAAATATATTATCCTTTTTCATCTTTTAATATGCCTAAATTTGATTATTGTGAATGATGTGAGATATAGAATACAATTTCATTGTTCCAACATAGAAAACTGATTCTCTAACACTCTTTATGGCAAAGTCTCATTTTCTCCACAGTTTTGTAACCAACTTTGTCATTGTTAGTTTTCTTACATGAATAGGTCTGTTTTAAAGCTCTCAATTTTTCTTCATTGCTTTACTTAGGTGTACCTGAACCAGTATTTTATTGTCTTCTTACTTAAGATAATAAACATTGATATGGTAGGACAAGTCTTATGTTTTATTTTCTTCTTCAGTTATATCTTGACTGTTCTTGATCATTTAATATTCCATATCAATTTCTGAATCTACTTGTCTATAGAAAAATTGGGGAAAGACTGTTATTTTCATAGTATTGGGTTTTTCTACACATGGACTGGATATTTCCATGAAAATTTTTGTTTGTTTAACATGAGCAGTTAAAAACAAAAATAACTGCATATCATTGGTTAAATTTAGTTCTTGGTACTAAACATTGTTGGATGCTATTATAAATGATATATTTTAAAAATTACACTTCTTATCTTATTGCTGCTGGAGTATGGACGTGCATAATTAGAATATTTATTATGTATTCAACAGTTTTGCTAAAATCTCCTGTAAATGATAATGCTTATGTGTACATTCTTTTTGTGTGCTATAGGTGTGCAAATGAGAATACTTTTGTTTTCCTCACTCTGATTATTCTTGTATTTTTAAAATTCTTATTTTCTTACTGTAGGTAGGGGCCTCTTATCCAATGTGTTTTTAAACAAAATGTGATAGAAGTCATCCTTGTCCTGTTCTGACTTCCAAGTTAATTGTTTTGAATTATTGTATTTATTTATGTTTTAGTATAACCTCTCCAATAAGTAAAAAATATTTCTTGCTATTAACTTTGCTGATGTATTTATTTTCTGGTTTGGTTTAATCATTAATGTAGTTTGAATTTTAACCCATGGTTTATGCATCTGTGTAAAAGATCATACTTTTTTCTTCCTTTGACATGATAAGTTAGAGTAATCAGTTTTCTAACAATCTTGCATTAATGGAGTGAAGAAAGCTTGGCTATGGTGAATGTTTTTTAAACACTATGGTAGATTTTATTTGCTACCATTTTGCTTAGAAATTTGGGTACTACTGTGTGTCCATGATTTGTATTGGCCTATTATTTTATTCTCTCATACTTTTCTCTCTTTTATTTTGTTTATTTTAAGGTTATATTATTCTCATAAAATGTTAAAGAGTATGTGCTTTTTCTATTATTTGAAATAGTTTCTGTGTGCCTTCTATTTTTTATTCCTGAATGCTTAGCAAACTCCATAAAGTTATTTGGGAGTGGTGTTTTCTTTGTGAAAAAGATTTTAAACTATGGAATTGATTGCATTAATGATTTTATGACTAGGTTTTCTATTTGTTTTAGCTAGTTTTGATAAGTTGTATGTTCTAACAGTTTGTCCATCTTATCTGTGATTTCAGATGTATTAGCACAAATGTGTTTATAATATTTTTTCATTGTCATTTAAATCTTTTCTGCATCTGAAATTGACTTTTTTCATCCTAATTATTGTCAATTTGTACCATATCTCTTTCTCTAAATTAATACTATCAGAAATTCCAACTCTTTTGCTAGTATTTTTAAGGAAATAACTTCTGTCATTTTGATCTTTTCTATTGTATAATTGTTTTCAGTTCTTTAATTATTACTTTTTACTGATTCTTTCAATATGTTTTATTTGGGTTTACTCTACTTTTCTTTCTCTAACTTTTTAAGATTAATGCTTAGTTCATTAATTTAAAGATTTTAACCTTTTTATATACATATTTGCTTCTACATTTCTCTCAGTGTTTATTAGCCTAAATCAAACATTTTGGTTGCAACATTTTTATTATCACTCAGCAATTTATGCTACAATGTCCTTTATTATCCATATGTTTTTTCAGAAGTATGTGGGTTAAAAAAATCTAAATATATAGTTCTTGTTCCAGATATATTTTTGTTTTTATTTTTAACTTAATTATTTTATGCTTATAGAATATGGCCTACATGCTATCAACATTATGAAATATATTGAGACATGTTTTATGGCCTCTAATGTGGGTAATTTCCAAAAATATTTTATACGTTCTTAAAGAGGAAGAAGAAACTGTATTCTGAAGTCATTTGGTCCTTTTAAGTCAAGTTGATCCTGTCTAAATCTTTACCTCCTTACCTGCTTTTTGTTTGCCCAATCTACCAATTTGTGAGAAATTGTATTAAAAGCTACCAATGTGTTGGTAAGTTGGTCAGTTTCTCCTTGTGTGCCTGTAACTTTTCAATGTATGTATTTCAAAGCTATATTGTTGCATTTCATATAAGTCTAAAATCATTGCATCTAATTGGCTAGTTAAACTTTTTATCACTATGAACATACCTTATTTTTCTCTGCTCACACTTTCTTCCTCTTTAAATTCTTTTCTCTTTGTGATTTTTTTTGGTTCACATTTGTTTGACATAACCGTTTTCATCCTTTTGCATTCTCATATGTTCAGAATGGGTGTATTTGTTTACGTGTGTGTGTGTATACATACACTCATGAATGAAATGTGAGCCCATGGATACATATGTGTCTACTCTAATAATCTTCTTTCAAGTTACTGAATAGGCTATTTTATTGGGATTTTATTTTGTCTTTCTCTCTCTCTTTTTTTTTTTTTGAGTTGGAGTCTCACTCGGTTGCCCAGACTGGAGTGCAGTGGCCGCTCCCGGCCACCGCAGCCTCGACCTGCTGGGCTCTGGTGATCCTTCCACCTCAGCCTTCCAAGTAGCCGGAATTACAGGCATGCACTATCATGCCCAGTTGATTTTTTGATTTATTGTAGAGATGAGGTCTCACTGCCCAGGCGGGTCTCAAACCCACGGGCTCAGGCAATCCATTCACCTCAGCCTCCCAAAGGCGCGGGATTACAGGCTGAGCCACCGAGCCCAGCTCTCTCTTTTACAATGTATATCATATCATGTATTTAAATGTTTCACCTCCTTTTGAATTTTATCTGTGTACTTATTTTTGAAGTTTACTCTCTATGCCTATTTTTTTGCTGTTTGCTGTGGATATTTAGACATGCATATTTAGCACAGTTTAAAGTTAGCCATTATTTTGTTCTCCTCCCAAATGTTGCAAAAGTCTTAGTATGTTTTAATTTTATCCAATACCCTCCCAACTTATATACTATTATTTTCCACTTATTTTATTCTACTTTTACAATCTTCATAAGATAAATTGTTTTATACATCAGTGTTTATTTGTATTCATAATGTATGTGCCAATATCTTTTCTCAGAATCCAATCTTGCATTTCACACCCTCCATCTGGACTAATTTGCTTTCTTCCTGAGGCATATACTTTAGAATTTTAGGAAGGGAGAGTTTGTATAGGGTGAATACTCACAGGTTTGTTTTTCTCCTAATATTTTTATTTTTCCTCTGTTCTTGAAAGTGAGTTTTGCTGGGAATGGGATTCTAGGGTGATGGTTTCTTTCTCTAAACGCATTGTGCATCATCTTCTGGCTTCTATTGTTGTGTTGAAAAGTTAGCCATTGGTATGATTGTCCTTTTGGAGATGCTATTCCTTTTTTTTCCCTGCTTCCTTTAAATATCAGTTTTTTATTTTCAGTATTAAATACCTTTGCTCTCAATATCAAGGTATAGATTTCATCTTATTTAGTCATCTTGAAAGTTATTGAGATTTATGGATCTGAAGTCTAGTATCTTTCAAAAATTGTGTAAAATATTAACAACAATTTGCTAATATTTGCTAAAAACAATGTTTTTTCCTCCAATTTTTACACTAGCTCCCCTGATACATCATTTAGATGGACTTTACAATTTCTCAATATAACTTCTCTCTTTTCCTTCTTTTCTCTTTTCAGTATTTTTCTCTCTGAGTCGATGATTTTAATTTTTTATTTAAATTCATTAATTCTCTCTTCAACTATGTTAAATTTACTGTTAATGTATCTTATTGAATTGTAAATTTTATTTAAAATGTTTGATACTTCCAAAGTGTTATTTTAAAACAGGTCTGTTAGAAATATATTCTTTTTCCAGATTTCAGGACTTATTTCTCAGAGCATATTAAATAACTCTTTTATATTATGACTATTATGTGTTTAATGTAAGAGGAATTTGTGGGACATTTTGCTGTCGTTCATTCTTGGTGTGCCATCTCTGTGTATGCTGTGTTTTTTTTTTTAACTGAACTTCCCTGTTTTTCTTAGAATTATCTTGAGAACCATTTATCTTGAGTTCCTCTTGGAAGGATTTTCCAGAAACACAAAATACATATTTAATTATTTTCTATGCTTGAGGTCTTCCAATTCACAAAGAAAGTGTGACTGTAGGTCACAAATTCCTTCTTCCCCTTATGGATAACATGATTACTTGTTTTCAGGGAGATTTATTTTTGGTCAGACCTACTGGCGTGTTCTCTCTCTCTCTCCTGTCCTGAAAGTAAAGGTTGTTTACCATGAACTCTTCTACCCTGGGGTCTCAGCTTTACACAGGACTCTATGAAGTTTCTCACTTTGGGCAGTCCCTGGTTCTGATCTCTTACCTTCTAAATCTTGACAAGCCATCCAAATAGGTCAAGGTCACAAGAGTCAGCCAGTACCCTCAGGATATCTGAGACTTTGATGCTAACTTGACTTTCTGAAATTTGGCCTTCACTTGTGTGCTTCAATTAATTTTGGATGACTTGTTCTCACCAGTTCAGAGAAGTCTTTAAAAAATATGTTTTTTAAATGATTATATTGACTCTTTTGGAAGCTTTCAAAGGGAAGGTTGTTGAGAAAATTCACTATCAGGAATAGGAAGTCTTTTCTAAATTGGCTTTTTCTACAGTGTCTGTTAAAATAGAGTTATGAATAAAAATTATTTGAGCTTAACATTTTTTAGATGTATAGCTCACCATTGTAACTAGAAATCAATGGGTTTTAGTACTCTTAAATGTAAAATAAAGGCAGAAACCTCCTCAAATTAGCTGAAAAGATGGTGGTGATATTTCAGACAGACACCTTAATTTCAAGGGCAAAGTTGGCATTCACAAAACAGCTCATTTTCCTCCAAGAACTTCTCAGCCTTTCAGAGTAGTTTTATTCTAGTATGGTTTATGCTATTGTCTAACAATTCTCTTTTCTTTCTAAAAGGAAATGTTTAGCAGCCTATGGCCCTGTTTAGGTCAAAGGGCACAGGAATATTTTCTTATCGTGAAATATCAGTCACGAATGCTGTAAATTTTGTTCCCAAAAGACTGCTAACAGAAAGCACTGACTTACACTGTCTTAAATTTTAAGACTGTCCAACAGTCTTAAAATTTAATGAAGTTAACAAGATATTGTTAAGAGTAACAGTGTACTTCATGTGGAAAAATAAATAACTACTTATTTTATTTTTATTTTTCTCTATACTTATGACCAGTCATTGTATTAAAGGAGTCTGTTGTCATTAGGAACTGATTCTCAGCCTCAGTGTGTATCATCTCACAGTTAGCCACTGATATCTCACACATGTGACGAACTTCCCAAAATGTAATTAGCTTCAGAACACTTTGACTGTATGTTGCATTTCCTAAACTAAGCTCAAGGTTTTCTTCATATAATATTGCAAAATTCTGAAAAACCCAACTAATTTCACTTTGGTAGAGATGTTATATATTTCTCAAACATTCCCAGTAATTGTAGGATGTCAGAATTAGTGTTATGGGGTCCATGAAAACCTTCTGAAAATCAATGAAGACTCTGAATGCCAAAACCTAGTCGTGGACAGGGCTACTATTTGACGGGCCTGATGCAGATATATCTGTAAATCCAAGTGAGATAGAGCTCAGATTCGTGTAGGCAGAGGTGCACTGATTGAACCTGCTGTGTTTACAATGTTGGTGTCCCTCCAAAATTTATGTTGTAACTTGATGCCCAAGATGACAGTACTAAGAGGTGGGGCCTTCAGGAGGTAATGAGGCCATGAGGGCACTGCCCTTATGGGTGGGATTAGTGCCTTATAAAAGGACTTGTGGGAACAAGTTTGTCCTTTCATCTCTTCTACCATCTGAGAACTCACTGTTCATCCCTTTTTTTCCCTTCCTTCCTCCATGAGAAGATGCAGCAAGAAGGACCCCACCAGATACCAAATGTTGCTGTCTTCATCTGGGACTTCCAGGCTCCATAATTGCAAGAAATAAATTTATATTCTTTGCCAGCAATCCAGTTTAAAGTATTTTGTAATAGCAGGAACAGATTGACAGGACTCAATTTGAAAGCTCTTTTAATTCAAGAATATTAACCAGTGAACAGTTGTTTTGGGGACCCCAATATCAGCTAATAAACCTTAACTTCTGATTATCAAAACATTGTTTGCTTTCCATAATTCAATCTTTTCAAAAAACAAAACTTTTTTGCAAAGAAATTCCAAAGCATCAACCCCTGGAAACGCAGGCAATTTAGGGTATGACTTTTTGTAATTCAATCTTTTTAAAAAACTTCTTTGCAAAGAAGTTTCAAAGCACCAATCCTTGAAAACAGGGAATTTAGGGTACCATTAAGAGGTTGAATGTATGCTATCAGTGAAGGAAGATGGGATCATTGGTTTCATCATTTAACCACTGCCCAGTGAGCTCTGAGAACAGTATATACCATAAACAGGGTTTCAGACTTTAGAAAATTCCATACCAATTGAGTCACTAGTTTCAAGCAGCAATGCCATTTCTTTTTATTGTTAGTGTTGGTGATGGAATTTTGATCGTTCAGGCTGCACACTGCACTAAAGATTAAGAAAAGCATTACCTCTGACCATATGGTACATTGTTTAAATACATCAGGTAAGACACTAGTAGATGTAAAAATCTGGGAATATGTGAATGAGATGTGCATGTTTACAGTGAAATCAGCTAGGTCATTTGTTTGTGTTTCTCCTCTCACCATACTGCAAGCCACATGCAATCAGAACCTCTTCACGTTCTTTTCATATTTTTTCACCTTGCTTTCCTGTCACTCTTCTACCACTGGAAGTAGCAAATTTGGCTGTGTGCCTCATCATGAGTCAAAATATGGAGGAGTGGATTCCAATATTCTTCCATGAATCAGTCAGCATGAGTGTGCATATGAGCAGGGACGGTGTTCCTCAGACTTCCACATAAAAAGGCAGTACTTTAAAGGGAAGGCATACATGTACACACAACAGGGAAAGCAGAAATGAAGGGCAACAGTAGAAGGCAAAATAAGTCTCAGCTTGGTTCAGGAACAAACAGCACAGTTCTCTATGCTCAAGAATAAAAATTTTCATCACAAAAGGATGAATTAGGGACTAAGGTCTTCTTTGCAGTGATGGAGTGAAAGCAGTTTCTCCAAAGGCATTAGTGAGTGAAGACGCAGAAAACTTTCAAGTGAAGAAAAATTTAGAAGTCCATGAGTCTATTACTTCATTTCAAAGATAAGGAAATTGAGGCCCAGAGATTTCATGGTCTTAGCAGTAGGCACTGAGCATGATGAAAGAATTGGTACTAAAAGTGTGACCTTGTAGCATCCAGTCCTTCATGTCTTGAATGTTCTTCAATATTCCTGATGCCCACCTGTGGCCTCAAATATACATGTCAATGTGGAAATGGATGTAATGGATTCAATGTCTGTGTCTACCATTCACCCCAAATTCGTATTTTGAAGACTAATTCTCAATGCAATGACGTTTGGAAGTGGAGCCTCTGGAAAATAACTGGGTCATGAGGATGAAGCCCTCATGAATGGAATTAGTGCCCTTCTAAAAGAGACTCCAGGGAGCTGTCTTGCTTTCATTCTGCTATGTGAGGATACCAGAAGGTGGCTGTCTGCAACCCGGAAAGGGGCCTCACCAAAGCCCAACCATGCTGGCTTCCTGATCTGGGACTTCTGCCCTCCAGAACTGTGTGATATAAATGTCTATTGTTTATAAACCACCCGGTCTATGGTACTATGTTATACCAGCCAAGCTGATTAAGACAACGCAGCCTACTTGTGACAAGTGAGAAGGGGAGCATATCCCTGGCTTTCGTACTTGCACCTTAGTGCTTCCCTCATCTGTTATCATTGGTACGTTTGGCAAGGAGGTGTGGAGAAGCAAGGCAATAAGAAAAGACTCAAAGCAGACTGGCTTGCTTGGTATCACTAGTACTAAAAAAAGGATTTATAGGGCTAGAGATTTGGACTTTTCTGTAACTCAACCTTAGTCTAACAAATGAATCCTTACTCTTCACATCCTAAGGTAATAGTTTCTGAAGACTTAGTCTCATTCATTCATTCACTCACATACTTACTAAACAATAAGTATGTAAGTTTTTGCTGCTATAAAAGTCTTTAAAGTGTTCTTTATTGCCAAAAAGAATAGACATTACTCTTCATTGGCTTCACTCTACTGCAGTGTGATGTTAACACTGCTTTCTCCACCCTTTCTAAGAAAATATTTTTTTTCATTAATCAGTATTTTTTATTATGGTTTTGTGGGGTACAGTTAAGGGTTAGGTGTACAATGACGTTATATTCAGGCACCCTGTGTATAAGAAGTGTTTTCCCATCCCCCGACAGATATTTGCTACTGTTAATCCCATCCCCCTCCCCCATATAGTTTCCCAGTACCATCAGTCATTTTCTCATAGTATTGCATTGGATGTTCAAGGTCCATTATATAGAAAATATTTACTATTGAACCTCTGGGAACTCCCACTCTGCCTCACATGTATGGGAAGTATCTTTTCATCACTTTCGGAGGAACCTGCTTCCCAGCTCACTCCCTAAATGGTGTCTTTTCCTGAAGATTCTCAGTTTCTGCTTTTTTCTTTTAACAAGTTCTTTATGAAAAATCTCATATACTCTCAAAAATTATTTCTCCTCTTAGAAGTTTATGAGTCACAGAATTCAATCTTAAACTCTGATTCATTTCTGAGCTTCAGGCTCACATAGGGTAAGGCCCAATGAATACTGCAAGGCATTTGCTTCCCACCTCTAACCAAGAGTGGTGTCTTTCCGATTCTACCTAGTCAGTATATCTTGCATCACCTTACTCTCAGATCTAAAAACACTGCCCTGTTATAGGCTCCCATGGTCTATCATCAAGATTATTTAAATTGTCTACCATTTGGGCTCCCTGTTTTTAGTCTTACACAAATAAAATCTACCCCCTTTATTCTGTTTCCAGTTTAAAACACAGATGTGATCCTGCTTCTCTTAGGACTAAAATCTTTCACTGCCTATCCTTCTCATAAATGATAAAGTTTGTAATTCTTTAATTGCCTGGACACCACCTGTCTCTTTAGTCCTAATGACTTGCTGTTTCCAGCTTGGTGCTTGAAATTTGCAGGGTAAACTTCTCATAGGCCCATGCCCACCCTTACAATTCCGTGCCCTTCTGCCTTAACTCGTGCTGCTGTCCCTTCCTGGAACCCAGTCTTCTCCTCACTAACTCTTGACTTAAAGTATATTTATTTTGCTGGACTTATTCTGACAGCAGAACTTCTCCCAGCAGTCTTTCCAACTGTATCACCAGGGTTACAAACCCATCTCGCTGTGCTCCCTTTAGCACTCTGGGGATAGCTATATTTAACCTCTAATCACATTGCACACAAATTTAATGCCTATGCATCTGTGTTCTAACTACAGCCTACATTTCTCAAGGGAAGGAAGTATGCAACCTCATCTTCTCTATGAAGGAGTTGCAGTGCCCAGTGTAGAATAGGTAGACAACACATATTTCTTGACCTGAACTGCTAGACTCCTTGCTATATAACAGAGATAGAGATTTAAACACTATATTGACTCTTCCTTGAGGCACCCACATTGCATGGGGAGCGGCCTATGTATTTGGGACGTTTTATCCCCACACAAATGTGATATGAGACCACACACAGGATATAGAAACTCAGCCTGCAGGAAGAAAGCAGAGGGAAGAATCAGAAAATATTCCGTAAATGAGGTGAACCATCAGCCCTTTTCTTCACATACTTTCTTATACACTTTTACTTCTTCAATTAAAGAAACACAATCTCTGAAAAACTGGCTGCAGAGGCACAGACCATTCCATCGATGGTTTGATGAAATCCAAAGCTTTCCCTGGGAGCCATTTCTTTCATCTGACTTCTGCAAGTATTTAAGCCAAGAAGAGGGAGTACCTTTGTCTTTGCCAGAGACTTGCAAAATGTGCTCCTGACTGGCAAAACACAAAAAGCTTTAAAAAGTGAGGAAATTGTACAGCAAGCACTGCCATCTGATAATAGCAAACAGGCTCACATTTGTACAGAAATTGGTAGCCAGGTACTTCCTGCATAGTAAGTATTTGGCTGATAAAAGAACTAAATGGTGCTATTGCCAAGCATCACTTTTAGATCCGCACTCCCTAGGTACTGACTCTGGATGATGTTGCCTACATTTAGCTGAGAGGAAATTTGGCTCTGAGTGTGCAATTTGGTCATGGCTGCAGCTCTGACTATTGAGAAAACAGCAGCATGCCATTGAAGGCAGGGTCTGGGCACATCAACTGGATTTCTCATCGTGAGTCATTTATTTATTTTTGGTGCTTTGTGGTGCCAGAGTCACAGCAGCTCAACTCTGGAGGGACACTCAACATATTTTTCCAAGAGTCCCTATTGCTAAAAACTCAAAATGGAATTGACATAAATCTAATGAAGTAAAAGTGCTCTCTTCCCTTCTCTTGAATCACAGAAAGCAATGGCATGTGGGAAATTGTGCTTTAAACAAGTTGACGAGGGCAATAGTTCAGTAGAAGCTAGATATGAATTTATATATATTTGAAGGTTTCTGCTCTATTCTTTCTCATTCTGCTGTTTGAAGATAAATAATATTCAGCATTAGGGAGTTTAGTTTAAATATTATGCATGTGCACCTGAGGATTCTTTTTTTAAAAAAATGAGGTTTTAGAATCATATTTTTATAGACAAAAACAAACTAAGATTTAAAAAAATTTTTAAAGTATAAAAATACTTCCCTTAATTTTTTCCTAGATATTAGAAGAAAAAGTTTCAGGGTTATATTATTTGTGGACTCAAAATTTGCTGGGGCTTGAGGAATTCAAAGGTTATTATTATAACTAAGATAACCTTATATAACTCTGTGTTAATTTGAGCTTTATTAGTTGGAGAGAGGTCCAGATGAGACTGCCTGATTGCCAGATAGGAAAAATATTTATCTTACCAGATTAGCACGATAAGCAATATTGGGAGGGGCCCAGAAAAGTGTCAATGTAGGAGCATTGGTTAAGCACCTAATATTTTGTGCTTCACACTATGTGGATACAGAATTATTTCATGCCTCTAGGATGATAGAAAAACTACAACATATGTGGTTCAGAGATTAACTTTGAAGTCTTGGACAATTTATTGAATCCTCTTGTCTTCAAATTTTTTCATCTGAAAAATAGGGATATCTTCAAGAGCTTATTCTCAAGAGCTTATTCTGTTGATTAATTGAGATAGCATCATGCCTATAATATAGCAAGTAGTTCGTACTATCCGCTTGTATTAGTATGAAAGCTAGTGAGGGCAAGGCGAGTGATAGATGATAATTATGAGTGCATCCCTAGAAGTTGTGTGGTCATTGGCTCAACAAATATTATGTCCTCTTCAAGTGCCAGGGATTTGCTACATGTGTATATTCAGTGGTTTGCCTTCTTACAGTCATTGTTTTTAGCCTTGGCTAAAATTATCGGTTTCTTCTCTCATGGTGTTTTCATTGTATCTGAGAAAGGTACCCTGTAGTAAGTTGATACAGAGACACTTCTCTGGTTTAGAAGCAACTTAGCATTGCTAAGGGTGAGAGTTAGCCATAGCACTCTTATCTCCGGGGTGACAGCTCTTATCATTTATGACAAGAACACCATCAGTGAAGAATCACTAGTAGAGTGTTTATTCCTCAGTGTGACCAACCACCCTGGTTTTTCCAGGGTTGGGAACTTTTTCAGTGCTTGAAACTTTCAGTGTTAATCTTGTGAAAGTCTCAGGTAAACAGAGATGAGTGGCTCATACTACTTATCTTACCCATTTATCCATTTTCAACCCCAGAAATATGTGATTTCACATTGTAAAAAGATCTGTGAAGAAAGAGAATAGAATGTGGTAAGATGGAATTACAGTAGAGACCGTGTATATTCTGGGTAGAGAAAGAATATCTCTGATGAGGCAATATTTAAGCTGAGAACCCAAACATTAAAAGGATGTGAAGTGTAGCCTGTACCTTTATTTATTATTAATTATTGAATCTTAGGCAAATTATGCACCCTCTATTGCAGTTTTTTTATCTGTAATAAGTTGATAATTATCATACTTAATCATACTTCATAGGGTTCTTTTGAGAATAAAAAAGGCATACAAAGAACTTAAAAGACTTCCTGGTCATTGAAGTTTAATTCATTCCATTTTAGCAGTAATTATTTAAAATTATTGAGACTTACTTCCGGCAAAATTGTGATGGGGCAACATGGTTAAAGCAAGACCACCAAAACCCTAATTTCAGGAGAAGATTCCAGATCACCAAAATAAAAACCCAAATCTAGGACATAGAAGACAAAAAGATAATACAAAAAATCAATGAAACAAAAAGCTGGTTCTTTGAAAGGATAAACAAGATCAATGGTCTCCTAGCTAGACTGACCAAGAAAAAGAGAGAAAAAGACCAAATAAACACAATCAGAAACACAAAAGATGAAGTCACATCTGACCCTGAAGAAATACAAAAGATCATTAGAGACTACTATGTACACTTGTATGGAAACAAACTTGAAAATCTTAAGGAAGTGGAGGACTTTCAAATATCACACAACCAGCCTAGGTTGAAACAAGAAGAAATTGAGATCCTAAATAGACCAATAAAAATCAAGGAAATTGACTATGTAATAAGAAAACTACCTACAAAAAAAAAGCCCTGGACCAAATGGCTTTCCAGCAAAATTCTACAAGACATTTAAGGAGGAACTGATACCAATCCTTCAGAAGGTATTACAGGTGATTGAGAAAGATGGAAATCTCCCCAAATCATTTTATGAAACAAACATCACATTGATACCCAAAGTCAGGTAAAGATGCAACAAAGAAAGAGAACTACTGGCCAATATCTTTGATGAACATAGATGCTAAAATTCTCAACAAGATCCTAGCAAACCAGATTCAACAACACATCTCAAAAGTCATCCATCATGACCACGTAGGCTTCATCCCTGGGATGCAAGGCTGGTTCAGCATTCATAAAACCATAAATGTAATTAAATATATTAACAGATGTCAAAACAAAAACCACAGGATTATATCATTAGATGCAGAAAAAGCTTTTGATAAAATCCAGCACCCCTTCTTGATAAAAACCTTTGAACATCTAGGCATACGTGGAATATACCTCAAAATAGTAAAAACCATCTATGAGAAACCCCATGCCAGCATACTCCTAAATGGATAGAAATTTGACCCATTTGCCCTGAAAACTGGAACAAGACAAGGATGCCCACTCTCACCCCTCCTGTTCAATATAGTATTGGAAGTCCTAGCTAGAGCAATCAGAGAAGAAAAGGCAATCGGGGGTATCCAAATAGGAAAAGAGAAAGTCAAATTATATCTCTTTGCAGATGACATGATTGTGCACCTTAAAAACCCAAGAGAATCTGTCAAAAACCTCCTTACACTGATAAAGGACTTTGGCAAATTCTCAGGGTATAAAATAAATGTGCAAAAGACAATCACATTTCTTTATACCAATAATAAACAAATATCCCATGCTCATGAATTGGAAGTATCAACATTGTGAAGACATCCATCCTACCTAAGGCAATCTACAGACTTAATGCAATACCCATCAAATTTCCAGCAACAGACCTAGAAAAAACAATATGGGAATTCATATGGAAACACAAATGACCAAGAATAGCCAGAACAATCCTCAGCAAAAAAAAAGCAGGAGGTATCACATTACCAGACTTCAAACTTTACTATAAAGCTACAATAATCAAATAGTATTTGTACAAGAACAGGCATATAGACTAATGGAATAGAATTGAGATTCCAGAAGCAAAGCCTCAATTTCTCAACCAACTCATCTTTGACAAAGCCTCCACCACCCATCACTGGGGAGAGGAGAACCTATTCAGCAAATGGTGCTGGGAAAACTGGCTGATCATATGTAGAAGACTCAAACAGGATCCCTATCTATCTCCATTCACAAAAGTTAACTCTAAATGGATCAGAGACCTAAACATAAAACCTTAAACCATAAGAACTTTAGAAAATGCAGGATACATCCTTATGGAAGTTGGAACTGGCATCCAATTCCTGAGCAATACCTGAAATGCACAGGCCATAAAACATAAGATAGACAAGTGGGATGTCATTAAACTCACACGCTTCTGCAAAGCCAAAGAAACCATCAAGAGAGCAGGGAGACAGCCCACCGACTGGGAAGAAGTATTTCCAAACTCCAGGTCTGACAAAAGACTAACATCTTGGATCTACAAGGAACTCAAACATGTTGAAAAGAAAAAAACAAACAACTCCATTATAAAGTGGGCAAAATATATGAACAGACACTTCTCAAAGGAAGACATTTGAGCAGCCAACAGACACATGAAGTAATATTCAACCTCACTAATCATCAAGGAGATGCAAATTAAAACTACACTGAGATACCACCTAACTCCAGTCAGAATGGCAATTATCAATAACTCAAAAAATAACATGCTGGAGAAGATGTGGAGAAAAGGGAACACTACTACACTGTTGGTGGGAGTGTAAACTAGTGCAACCTCTGTGGAAAGCAGTGTAGTGATTCCTAAAAGCTCTAAATATCGACCTCCCATATCACCCTGCAATCCCTCTACTGGGAATATACCCTGAAGAACTAAAATCACTCTATCAAAAACATACCTGCACACAAATGTTTATCACAGCATTGTTCATAATAGCAAGAACCTGGAACCAACCATACTGTCCATCAAAAGAGGACTGGATTTAAAAAAATGTGGTACATATACACGATGGAATACTATGCAGCCATAAAAAAGAACAAAATCATGAATTTTGCAGCAACCTGGATGGAACTAGAGTCTATAATACTGAGTGATCTCTCACAGAAACAAAGATCTGAGTATCACATGTTCTCACTCATATAGTGGACCTTGAATATCTATCATAATACTATAAGAAAAAGACTGACAGTGGCGGGAAACTATGGGGGGAGTGGGGAGGGAAAGGGAGGTGTGACTAACGGTAGTCAATATCTGTCTGGGGACAGGGAGACACCCCTTATTAACAAGAGTGCCTGAACAATGCACATTTGTATACCTAACCCTTAACTGTACCCCACAATTTTATAATAAAAGATATGTTTAAAAAATAAAAAATAAAATTATTGAGATTTGTTTCAAGGCCTAACATATGGTTTATCATGGAAAATGTGCTATATGCACTTGAGAAGAAGGTATATTCCTTCATTGTTGAATGGAGTTTTCAATAAATTTCTATTAGGGTTAATTGATTTACAGAGTTGTTCATGATTTCTGTTTTATTTTTGGTCATCTGTTACTTGTTTTATCCTTTATTGAAAGTGGGTTATAATGTTCCCAAGGATTATCATTAAGTTTTCTGTTTCTTCCCTCAATTCTGCGTTTTTTTTACATGTATTTTGAAATACTGTTGTTAGGTGTATAGATGTTTAAAATTGTTGTATTTTTCTAATGAATTTGATCTTTTTACCATTATAAAAATGTCTTTATTTGTTACTAGTAACGGTTTTTGTTTTACGGCCTATTTTGTCTGATGTCAGTGTAGCTACTCCAGTTCTATTTGGGTTATTGTTTTATGACATATCTATTTCCTTCCTTTTACTTGTAACCTATTTTGTCTTTGAAAGTGTGTCTCTTTTAGATGATATATATGGAAACCATGTTTTTTCATCCATCCCGCCAATCTCTTTCTCTTAATTACAGCATTCAATTCATTTATATTTAATGTCATTACTGATAAGAACTTTATATCTGTAATTTTGCTCTTTGTTTTCTTTGTGTCTTATGTCACTAATGTCTTCCCCATTATAGCCTTCTTTTGTAATGAACATGTTTTTCAGTGTACTATTTTAATTCCTTTGTCATTTTCTTTTTTTTTTTTTTTCATTAATCAGTATTTTTTATTATGGTTTTGTGGGGTACAGTTAAGGGTTAGGTGTACAATGACGTTTCATTCAGGTGTCATTTTCTTTATTATATTTTTTAGTTATCCTCTTAATGTCTTCCCTGAATATTAAAATTACCGTCATCTTAATTCATAACAACCTAGCTTGGATTTATATCAACATAATTTCAGTACTACTCAAATATTGATTCCTGTATGGCTCCATTTCTTTCTCTCTCCTTTGTGCTATTACTGTCATAGAAATTATACCTACTTCATGCCCATCAATAAAGATTTATAGATATTGCTTTATGAAGTTGTCTTATAAATAAGATAGAAGAATAAAGGAGTTTGAAACAACAACAAAGAAAACTATATTATATATTTTAAAATTTTTAGCTATTTCCGTTTTCTTGATTTCTTTATTGGATTTGAGTTACACTCTAGTGTATTTTTATTTCAACCCAAAGAACTCTCTTTAGTATTTATTGTAGCTCAGGGAAAAAAAATGTCTTAGTTTTTATCTGAGAATACCTTAATTACTACTTCATTTTTGAAGGTTGGTTTTTCTGGATATAGAGTTATTTGCTGAATGTTGTTTTCTTTAGGACTTTAATTATGTAATCATTCTGCATTCTGGTCTCAATGATTTCTGATGAGAAACCAACTATTTGTCTTATTGAGGACCCTTATATATGAGTCACTTCTCTCTTTGTCTTTGACTTTCAGTCATTTGATTATAATGTGCCTATCTATGGATCTTTTTGAATGTATCTTATGTGGAGTAGCTTAATGGATATGTAGATTTATGTTTCTCATCAAAGTCAGAAAGTTCCAGCAATTACTTCTTTGAATATCCTTTCTACTCCTTCCCCCTCCTCCCTTTCTTCTTTCCTTCTAGGACTCCCACTATGCACATGTTTGTTTACCTAATGGTGTCCACAGGTCTCTGAAGTACTGTTAATTTTTTAAAAATTTAATTTCTGTTCCCTACCTATATAATTTTAATTGACTCATTTTCAACCTCATTGACTTTTTTCTGCCTGCTGAAATTTGCTGTTGAGCCATGTAGTGAATTTTTTTAATTATTCTACTTTTTCCTCCAGGATTTCCATTCTTTTTTAAAAAAAATAATTCCTATCATTTTATTGATGTTCTCTATTTGTTGAGACATACATCTCACATTCTTCTTTAGTTTTATGGCATAGTTTTCTTTAGTTCTTTGGATATATTTTACATAAATGATTGAAGTCTTTGTAGTAACCCAACATCTGTTCTTCCTCAGGGACAATTTCTATTCATTGCTTTCTTGGTGTGTATAGGCCATATCTTCTTGTTTCTTTGCACATTTTGCCATTTTGGCTGAAAACCAAACATTTTAATTGATACAGTTTGGCAATACTGGAAATAGGGTTCTTCTTGTCCCCAGGATTTTTTGCTATTTATGCTTGTTTAGTGACTCTTCTGAGTAAATGCTGTAAGTCTGCATTTTTGCATGTGTGTGGCCACTTAAATCCCTGCTGGGTGACCTTTATGGTCAACTAATGATTGGATAGAGATTTCCTTACTTGCTTGGGACTAGTAAGTCTCCCAGTCTAAGAGCTTTGTGTGTGTACTGGGGGTTTCTCTTACTAGTCAGCTATCCTACTCATTCTTTGCCTCCATTTTCTGCTTGCACAGAACCTCAAGTCTAGCCAGATGTTAGAGACTCTCTTCGATCTCCCTCAACATCACACAGCCTTAGGCACATTCCCAAAATTCCCAGAAATATGTTCTAGATTCCCAGGAATATGTTGGTGGCTTTTCAAATCCTTCTATGGACATCTCATTACCCATATTTTCCTGTTAAGATTTTTTTTTAGTTGTTTGTTTCAACAGTTATTCATGCTTCAGATAACTGAAATTGAAACAATTGTCTCTGAGTGTGAGTGTGTGTGTGTGTGTGTGTGTGTGTGCGCATTTTTTTTTAAAAGACCTTTTTCACTGGGTGAGCTTCACGTCAGGTAAAATAGAAACAGCCCTGAGAGCGGGGTCTTCCAGAAAACCATGAGACAGGCCAAATGATGACCAATTTTCTGGGAACAGGGCTTTGAAGGTGCTTCTACCCCATTCTGGCCCCTCCAGATGGCTGCCAGACTGCTATTGCTAACTGAGATTGTGGACTGTTGTTTTTAAGGCTATGACAGAACTGGAGAGGAGGTAGATAGGAATAGGGCAAGTTAAAATACCATGAAGAATGCTCTTTTTAAAATAAGATTCAGCATGTGTATGTGTGTGTGTGCACACGTGTGTATATGTGTGTGTGTGTGTGTGTGTGTGTGTGTGTGTGTGCACCCTGAATTGCTGCAAGCCCTTTGATTAATTTCTAGAGTTATAAAAAAGTTGATTCTGAATTTCTTTTTGCCAGCATTCTTTTTGCTTTAATGGAGGAAAGTCCTTTTGGATGTCCTTACTAGCATTTTTCACTCATGCCACCCCTGGTTATTGAAAGACTCAACAAATGATGTTTGTTTATTGTTATCAATTAACTAAACCACCTCATGAGAAGAGCATTATTATCATCATATCACAGATGATAATGAAGCACATAGGAAGCAAAATATTTTCCATCTTCCACCTCCTCTTATTGCCCCTTTTCCATTTAAGGTGCCAGTGGGGCTCCCTATTAATAATGTCCATTCTTAGCAAAAGAGTTGATATTAATTAGCTATGTCATATAGATTTGGGGTCATATGTTATGTTTCCCAGGGAACCGTGTACTGAGTCAAAACATGTTTTTATTCTCTTGGAAGTTTTTGAGACATCAATGAGAAAAGCGGAATTATGTTTTCAAGGCAGGGAAGCCCTTGACATTCCTAGAGTAGTGTTATCTGAGCAGTTGACCTTAGTCCTGTTAGTGGGTTTAGTTTGAGTCCACCATTGCCCGTGGGCATGGAGAGATGCCAGAGCTCATGTGAGATGACTAGGGCACTGCCTCAGGGATTGGAGTGCAGAAGGTCAAATCAGCCTAGGAAAGTGATTAGCATTCGTGGTGGAATGTGGTGAGGACTGACTTCATAACACGCAACTAGCAAACCCAAGGTAGGATGTGAATATGGATAGCAAAAACCCATGGCTGTACTGTAGGATCAGAAGTGTTATAGAAGCATGTTATTCAAGAAAAGAAAATTATCAAGTCCTTTTATTGATTTGTTGGTAAGGCAAATAGACAAAACATATTTCAGAAAAAAGAAAAAGACTCTGGAAAGGGTTTTCCTCTATGAATCTTTCTTCAGAACTTATATCCTTTTATAACTTGCAATTATTTGAAGAAGGATCCAAAAAAAAATTTTGTTTTAGGTGGAGGAAATATTCTACCTTATAATCTGGATCTGTCCAATACCAGAAATCATTAACTGTTCAAATTCTAATACTGCCTAGGTCACTAGAGACCTAAAGCTTAAAAAATAAATAGGGTTATTTGCATTAGAACATGGGTTAGCCCTTTAGTGCTTCTCACTTCTGATAAATACTCTCCCAATGCTTGGGGAAGTAGGATTGCAAAGATGGAAAATTCAGCACCTTCTCAGGTGTACACGAAAGCCAGTTGTGTTCTTGCTGCCTTTCTGGTTTTTGTTTTGCTTTGCTTTGATTTGTTTTGTTTTAGGACAAGCAGGAGCAAAATCCTACTGTTAATATAGTGTTTACTTTTAGTCACATAGACCTATAGGATCATATGACTTTAAGAAATAGTTTTACAAATGAGGATATTAGGGCCTAGAGAATCTGTATGACTGTCTAATGGAACTAATAAGAGTTAGAGAGCTGGACTGTAATCCCATACCTGTGTTTCCTTTTGTCTAGTACCCATTTTATGCTTCTGCTTTCCTTCACATATTCCACTGAAGTAAACATCATATTGATGTGGGAGAGCCTGATGGTGCATAGAAATCTTCATAAATGTGTTTGACCTTATTATATGCACTTTGGTTAGAAGAGTCATACTATTAAAAATATCAAACACATTTAATAGAGAACA
The DNA here is from genome assembly GCF_000164805.1 of Carlito syrichta. Classification (NCBI taxonomy): domain Eukaryota; kingdom Metazoa; phylum Chordata; class Mammalia; order Primates; family Tarsiidae; genus Carlito; species Carlito syrichta. The sequence goes on along the minus strand of NW_007078008.1, from coordinate 15,493 downwards.
TCACATAGTATGAACACTATCGACACTGATAGAGCCTGTATTGAACTATACCATTTTAGTCTATAAACAAATTTAGGAATGATGTTTCATCTTGAATATTGGTTTTGAAGTTAGCTCCAATTCAGGCAAGGAAATTCATGTATCAGTTTAAAGGGAATGAAGCGCCATGCAAATCACTAAGAAATTCTGGATCTGTTGTACTGAAAAATAGTCTATAAACACTTTGGTAGTTTATTTTTCCTCTAGTTCTGTTTACACAGTTGTCTACTTGGAACTAAGACATCTTTCAGGTTTTTCATCTATAATTCTTGATTAGATCCTTTTACAAAGAGTTGCTGCTAATAGCCAAGATGAAATTCAGTGGACCTAAAAGATCATCTCATAGGAGATAAAACTTAGAATTTTCAAGGATACAAAGAAAGAAACAAAAGGACCAGTAATAAAAGCCTCAGTTTAGAGGGTTAAAAAATAAGTAATATAAGCCATGTTATGCATTGTGATAATGAACTGCTGAATTTGCATTTACTGTGACAAGAGTCTCCAATTTATTGGATGCATGTCATTGGAATTTGCACTTTCTTTTTATGTGTCTTTCCATGATGAATGCCAGTGCTGGGAAATGAAGAGCTCTTACCCTTTTCATACTTTGCTGGATGCTGGTGAACTTGTCAATTGATGCTGGTGAACTTGTCAATTGATGCTTCTATTATTTTTGCTTCAAGGTCACCTGAGGGGTCAGAGTTATCCAAACAAGGTCACCAATTATGTTGAAAGTTAATAATTGTTTCTTGAAAAGAATAGTCACAGAAAAATTAGGACACCAAGGATAGAAATATCATAAGATGGGAAATGGATTGAGTGAGTATTTCTTTTAAAAGTGTATTTCATTTAAAATAAAAAGTGATAGTGCTTGGACAACTAAGGTCACTTGGTCTGCTCTCAGTAATTTAATTAGGGGAAATCTGAAAGCGATAGGTGCATGGTAGGTGGGAGCTGTAAAAGCACTGGACTGTTAATAATTTGAGACTTTCTCATCCTTTTATGTGGACGAAAGTAGATCAGTTATGTGAACTTGCAGGTCTCCATGTTGTCCTCATTTCATATATAGGTCCTGAGGGAGATTGTCCAAGGACCCCAAACCGTGAGATAGAGCTCTCTGCCTTTTGAAAGAAGCACTGTCTCCAACTGGATTTTCAGTTGGGAAAAATGTAATTTTTTTTCTTTTTCTCTTTTCAAGTCATAATTTCAACATCCTGAGAACAGACAGCTCCTTAGATTCAGAGCTTCTTCTAAGATCTAGGACAAGCATTCAACTGCAATTTGAAAACACATTTAGTATTACAGGAAGCTAGGACTAACTGAGCTTTCCTATTAGTGCATATCCAATGAACATGCGGGTTAGATTTTTGGTGCTTTTTCCACAAGAATTCTTAGATTTAGGTGGACTTCTCTGCACCATCCAGCAGACACTGGGTGTGGAATCTAAATTTAATTTAGCCCAAAGCAAATCTGCTATGTGTTCACATTTTTCAAATAAAAAACAAATCAGAATGCTTAACTTGACAATTCCAGATACATTTATAAGGACAATGAGACTGTCCTGGAAAGTTCTAGAAATATGATTACTATATTATGCTGGACCTAAAATCTAAATAGAACTTTTAAAAAGTTGTAGCATATGTCTGATTGTCATATCACATATGTGGTTATCCGTACTCAAAGTTGTATCCAAATAATTAAGACTTAATCATACTCTTTGATTCTATTCTTCAACAACAAAGTTGTACAAAGAAAAAGCAGATTTTCTAGAAGCACCCATCCTTTCCTCATGGCTTTCTTGTTTTTTTACTTAAATTAATCAGTATAACAGTCTGTCTGGCTGGCTGTTTGCGTGTAATGCCTTATACCAAATGTCAGATGGCTTAAACAAACAAACAAAAACTTTAGCAAGTCTGGGAAAACTTATCGACCACTCAGAAAATTATATGGTATATGTGTTGGAGTATGTAGATATTATAATGACATTTTTAAAGGATAGCTGAAGGTGGATAAAATTGTTCTTTAAAAAGTTGAAACTAATATCCTTATATAGATATAATGAAGCACGTGTGCCCATTTTCTAAAAAAATAAAGGGAAAGGTTTATATGTGAATCTGGTACATTTTAATTTCTCGGAGGAAAAAAATTGAAAAAAGAAAAGAAGAGATACCTTGCAGCAGTAGAAAAATGACCAAAGCTTGAAAAACCATTTTGGAACGAGCTTCTCACTTCTTTTTCTTCACTTGGAAAACTTCTGAGCCCCTTAATATGAATTTTCCCATAACCTGCCTTTAGTTTTCACCTCTTTAGTACCATGTGTTCTCAGAAGATTTTATCTTTTCTTATGGCTTTAGCTAGCCCTTGCTAGAGATGCTTTCTCAAAATACATTTTATATATTTTGTGTTGATTTTTAGTTCTATATTTCCAGCTACCATTAAACACAATGACCTCAAGTTGGTAGGAAAAACTTGGCTATTGGCGTATTCACACCAGGGAAATTGGCAAAAGCTAGAAATTATATCCTCTTCACCTGGAGTTGGTTGTTAAATGTTTACCAGCACATCACTGGTTGTTACCTGAATTTTGTAGCTACACCTCAAATATAGCATATATAAAATAGAACGTGTTTGTCCAACCATCTCTCACCACACAGATATTCTCTTATTCCCAGGGATATCAGCATCATTTCACTCAGTCTCTTAGTGCCTCTGGACCCAGTTCTTGGTCATATTCTTTTCTCTGCCAGATCTACACTTACTTGATAATTTCATCCGGTGTCATGACTTTGCCTACAGCTTATATGCTGAGCACATCCCTCTTTTTATTTTGACCTAGCAGACATCTCAAGCTCAACATGTCCTCACCTGGACACCTATCTTCCCCACGGATTGGCCCCATCCACATTCTGTGTTATTACTTTATGACAAGTCCATCATTCTTGTTGTTCAGGAAAAAACACAAAAGCCACAACAAAAAATCGTTTGGATTTTCTTTGAGGCTTCTCTCTCCTCTCCTTTTTTCATATTTCTTATCCAGTTTGTTGAGAGGGAATCCTGTTGGTTCCGTCACCAAGATGTCACTTGATTCTGCTCACTTCTCACCACCCCCATGACTAGAACCTGGTAAGGACATCATCGTCTCCCACTTGGATTACTGCAGAAGCTCCTTAGGAGTCTTCCTTTTTTTCTTAAATCCTTGCCCCTTTATGGTTTCTCCTAAGTGCACAATCAGAGTAATCCTTTAAAATGTATGCCACATAATGTCACTCCTTGGCTCAAATTCTTACAATGGTGTATAAAATATCATACACCATAATCCTGCTATAATCTCATTTCCTATCATACTCTATCCTGCTAACATTTTAGTAGCTATACTGGCTTATTGCTAGTTGCTGAACCTGATATGCTCCTGTTAGTTATTCTTTCTGCCTAGAATGCCCTTCCCTAGATTTTCACTTGGTGAATCCCCCCACCTCTATCAAGTCTTTGCTCGTGTCTCCCTTCCCCAATGGAGCATAGACTGACAACCCTATTCAATATGGCATTTACGATATGGTTCTCACTTCTTCTCTCAGTGCTGATTCCCATACCCTGCTCTACTCTTCTCATAGCACATCACATCTTCAAACAGTTTATACATTTATCTTATCTATAATTTATTGTGTGTCTCCCCTCCCCCAGCAGCTAAGCTACACAAAAGTAGGACTGTTGGTGGTTTTGGTTCTTTGGTTTATGTCAAGCATGAAGAGCTGTGACTGGCACAGCATGAATGGCTGTGACTAGCAGACATTATAACTATCTATGAATGAATGATCTGCCTTGAAAAGCAATCCATCTTTGACTTTTATTTCTTTCCCATATACAATGTGTAGTGAAGTCCTTCCTCTTCTAAGTTCTTTCCTGGTGGGTTGCCTCCAAGGAACTTAGGGAATAAGGCAATTTATGAATAAGTGGGTCACTTTCAGGGTTTTATTTCAGAGGCTGAGGCTGGGATGAAGGATATATTTGCCTGAAGCAACCAGGAAGGCAAGGAGTACAAGAATGAGCACCAAATGTCAAATTGAGGAAGTCAAATTTATTTTAAGTCTAGGAGACATATGGAAACTTAACTTGAAGCAGGCAGTAAAACTGAAGAGTCAGAAGACTGAAATACAAGAATGATGCTGGGACAGGACTGGCCAGGTAGTGTAAAGTCCCAACAATTGCTACTGGTGGGCCTGGAAGTCTTGTGATAGTTATTGTCCTGCTAGGTTCTGCTACATGTGGATAAGTCTGATAAAACTATGTAATAGATAGGACTTCTGCCTTTCATTCATTTAGTTCATTAGTTCATACTATTACCTAAGTCCCTGTTAACTTTAGCTTGAGACACTGTGTCACAGAAGAGACCTGCACTTTCTGATACCCTTTCTCCAATCCATCTTTCACCTCAATACCCAGATTCATCTTCCAGACCACAGTGTTGATCCTGTCATTGTTTCCTTTTGAAATCCCTTAGTGTCTCCCTATTGGCTACTGGAAAAAGTCCTGACTTCTTAGTCTAGAATTCAAGGTTTAATTATAGCCCATATTTTTTGAAAAATCCCCACTATTTCCTTATGATCAATTATTTATTCTATAAATATTTATTGAGCTCTTACAACATGCCAGAAAGTACATAAATGTTTTTTATCCTAATCTAGTCCTTAAATAAATATTATATATTCTTCTCTCTACCTCTTTCCTATTATCATCCTCTTCTCCTGGAATGTTCATTTTTAACCATTTCTGACTATAGAAATTATATTTGTTTTTCAGGAATTAATTTAAATGTCTTCTATTCCTCATTACCCTCTGTGATCATTCTAGTAATTGCCTCATCCTCAGATCTGGGCTCTGAATAGTGTCCACACCACTGATAATCCTATTCCCTTTGATATCTTCAGCTCGATTCCCTTATACACCTTGAATTAACCTGCCATCCCTAAGAGTACTATACCCTCCTTGTGACTTGCCATGACTCATATTTCTCTATTGGCTTTCAGAACTCATATTCCTTTTCCAGCTATTAGAATGAGCTAAAAACTATCTCCTTCCAGAAACACATTCCTATATCCTTCCCACCCTCTGACCACATCATAAAACTCCCTCCTTCCTTCAGGCTTCCTCAGCATCTGGTTGCATCTAATCAGAACACTTGCTTTATATTGCTTTGTATTCAGTAAGTTGTTTGCCTGCCTTTTCCGACTGAAACTTGAAGTTCATTTGGATTCCAGAAACCATATTCTAACCCTGGCTCTCTATCCCCACAGTAGATGGTCCAGTTTTTTGTTAACTGCAAGGTCTTCAGTTAGTGTTTGTGAAGTGGATTTTTGAAATGAATTCATGTATTTACATTTGTCTCCATGTGTTACTGTCATGACACATATCTGACATATAGAATCTTAATACCTGGTATACAGTTTTAGTCATATAATACAGTCTCTGTATATATATGCAAGCATCTGTGTATGTATAAAATACACTATATTGTTTCTATGCTATGCCTGATTTTGTGTATAAGGAGTGCCAAATAATGTATACACATTTCAAGTATGATCTTTGCTCAAAAGATGGTGTTAATCGAATGAATGCTAACATCACCATGCAGCAGGCAGGACGGTCAAAGAAAATGGAAGAAATACAGTTGAGTGAATGTCATAGTACACAATGCTACCATAATTTAATTCAACTATGAAAAGTAACATAAAAATAGCTCTTAGAAATGTGTATACATTTTTTGTACCCCCTGTATATCACTCACAAGCATATGTATGTGCAAACATATGTTATCCTTTATTAAACCTCTACTAATATATATAACAGTCCAAATAGATACACATATAAATACACATCTGTGTATACTACTGTATATACACATATTCATTCGTATATGTATGCATATATACATAGAAATGTCTATGAATTTGGTATACAGTCTCTTGTCTTTCCTTTATTTTGTTCCTTTTCTTCCCCTCCTCACTACTTCTATTTCTTTTTCTTTCCCTCATGCCCTTCCCTCTCTTTTTCCTTTCATCTATTTGTGTGTCTCTTGCTTTCTAATTTTTGATCTTTGAGATATGACTGTGCTTTGGTGTACTTAGTACACATAATAAAAGGTGCTGGTGGTTCAAATCAGCATTGCCACCTTGTATTGAATTGTTGGCATACAGGCTTATGGTCTGAAAGCATCTCACCTATTTGTTCTTTATTATACAGTACATCAGAACAAATTGTTTTGTTTGTTTCTTTGAAAAGAAGATTGAATTCTATAACCCAGGTGTTTAGTAATCTGTGATGTGAATTATGCCTCCAGTCTTTGAGGACTTCTGTGGGAGACAGGGTTCAGAAAACATGGCTGCAGTCAGCAAAAGGGACTCATAATTACTCTAAGTGTATATATCTTAGAAGGTGTTGCTGGGTCATCTTCAATCTCAGGTTTGGTTGAGATATATATATATGGTGTGTGTGTGTGTGTGTATGTATATATATATATATATATATATATATATATATATATATATATATTTCTATGGTATATACCATAGAAATAAATAGCACTTATAGACAAAGTGGAGAGAATTTCTTATTGTGTCACAAAATTGAAACTGTATCCTAACAGTCATCAATGAATTGATGACCAAACTCTGATGGTTGACTGCTTCCCCCAAAAATAGAAATGCTTATCTTTTTGTCAGTGATATTTGAGTTCTTGTGCTTGCTACACTCTTCTCTGAGGTGGATGCAAAGGCAGGGGGATTTCACCTTATTATCCAGCCCAGTCTTGAACCAAGAGAGACTTTCAGAGGGTTGGAAAACCTCAACTGTCTGCTCACAGTGTGTGTGGTGTGTATTTGATTCTTCTCTTCCACTCTTTGCTAAGGAAACACAGGCTGAATGTTAGGCAATGTATAACATCTTTTGCATTTTTTTTTAATTTTTAAAACCACCACTTGTAAAAAAAATAATAAGTACTCGATGGAAACTTAAGAAATATATAGTGAACAGACTCTATATGGATCATTTTTAATCATCAGTTTAAGAACACATATCATGTCTGCACTGCTTTGGCACATACTGGATGTGCCTGTTTCTAAAGCCATCACTATAGGAAAAGGGCTTGGAGTTAATGTGTCTGAGTGATTATTTATCTTGAAAAGGGCAGTACCAATTTTTACCCCAAAGAGTTTACATTATGAGCTGTTGAGGAAGGAACTTTTTGACTGGCTCACCAGCAAGTTCCCTTATTCATTCATTCATTTATTTATTTATTTATTTATTTATTTATTTATTTATTTATTTATTTTTTTATTTATTGAGTTGGAGTCTCACTCTGTCACCCAAGTTGGAGTGCAGTGGCCGCTCCTGGCCACTGCAACCTCCACCCGCTGGGCCCCGGCAATCCTTCCGCCTCAGCCTTCCGAGTAGCTGGAACTACAGGCATGCACTACCATGTCAGGAGAGAGCAAAATGAACATCTTAATTCCTTATTTTATGCTTTTCAGCTCATTCTAACACACGCATGATGACAGGGACTAGAGAGACCATGAACCCCTGATAGTCACTTGTCAACTTTCCTTACAGAGGATAAGTCAGAGGACATTTCAGATGTGTTAAAAAATGTGCTTGAGACTAGCTCAATGGGGAATCCCAAAGTTTTGGAATGTGCAAGACTGTTGTTTATTTCCAGGAGGATGAATGCAATAGAAAACATCATCCTCATTTTGAATTTTTCCTCAAAATTTGTGAATGTGGTTGTCAATGGAAGATTGCTGATTTTTACTAAAATCTTTTCATTTGTAACAATCTCAAGTAGGTACAGTCTTCCTAGAAACTTATATAAAAGGGCTTGTTCTTTTTTTTTTTTTTTTGAGTTGGAGTCTCACTCTGTCGCCCAGACTGGAGTGCACTGGCCACTCCCAGCCACCACAGCCTCGACCTGCTGGGCTCCGGTGATCCTTCCACCTCAGCCTTCCAAGTAGCTGGAACTACAGGCATGCGCCACCACGCCTGGCTAATTTTTCATTTATTGTAGAGATGGGGATCTCGCCAAGTTGCCCAGGCAGATCTTGAACCCACAGGCTCAGGCAATTCACTCACCTCGGCCTCCCAAAGTGCGAGATTACAGACTGAGTCACCAAGTCCGGCCAGGACTTTTTTTTTATTTACAAGGTTGCTTGAAGACTTTCTGATGTATCTGTAAAAAGCCATCCCCAGGGGGGCGGGGATATCTGATTTTTTTGTTGAATAACATCGCTGCTGTTGGATTGTGGATTAAGAATAAAATGAAACTCTGCCAAATTTCCACTGATCTTGTCTTTTCTATACTAACCATATATACATTTTAGTCCTGGGAACTGGGTGGGGTTGGTTGGGAAAGGAGAGACAGACAACATTGTTGCATAAAGCAGAGATGTTTCTCCTAATCTTGTTTACCTGTCAATGGTCTGTGAGGCTTTTCATGGCTTTGTGTCTTCTTTCTGAAAGGAGGCCGTGCATCTCAGGAACAAAGGCTGAGCGTAGTTCATGGTAGTAAATGACATCACTCATTTTCATTGCTATTATGATTACTACAATTATAATTCGGAACCTGTGGTTGCCAAAAGGAAATTAGATAATGTATAAAACATAGCAATAGATATAATCCCCTTGAGAGCTTGCAATTTAGACTAATATTTCTGTGCTTTTGTTCACCACCTAAGAGAATTACGAAGATTAACTTCGGCCTATATTTGAAGAAACATTATTAAAAAATAACTAACATATTATTTTTTAAATGCAAGATAAATAAATTAGAGTAATGGGTCTATATGCCAAGTCTAAAGTTATATGTTGAATCAAGCAGAGTAGACTGCTAAAGCAATTTAGTAATTCACTCTCTAGTAATGCATTCCATCCAAGGATTCTCAGATGCTTTATAAGATCCCAGTTATGTTGCATATATTTTTGTTCATTAAGGGGATTCTTATTTTATTCCTATAACAAATCAAAAGTTCAGGTCTAGAAGTTATTCAGTAGTGAACTCGTGCAAAAAGATGGACTTGAAATACACTGTTGGAACTAATTCTGACCAAATTTCAAACTTCTGCTCACTTTGGGGCTAGAATAAGGACTGGGGAACTAAAGAGGTGGTGAAAAAGAAATATGGTGGTGTGGAAGGTGTGTCTAGGGCCAAGGCTTTGGCTCAAAGACATAGCCACAATAACGTTTTCAGCTTTTGGTCAATATGCTACTCTGAGCTCTTCTGTAGTGGAATGGAAGAGGGAAGGGGCAGAAGGATCCATAGAAGCAGTGACATAAGGAATACAGGTAGGATCTTCCAACAAACTGGCTAACCTGAAAAACCAGGGCTGATGTTTCTCAGCTTCAAGTTTTAGGTGGGTTTTAAAAGTCACATTCTTATAGCCAAATGACTGGTTTAATGAAATTATACACAAAATTAAATCCCATGGTTGCTCTTAAGCCATAAGTGAAATGTATCACTGCAGGATGTGTCATGTACAAATTGATTTCTCTGAATTCTAAGTGGTGTGTGTGTGTGTTTGTGTGTGTGTGTGTGAGAGAGAGAGAGAGAGAGAGAGGAGAGAGAGAGAATGCGCCCGTCTTTTCTTTTCCCCCAAGACATGCCTCAAATGACAAAGCAGGAAATAAACAAAGGTTATTTAGGAATTGGGTGGGGCCAGACCTATCATTTATTAATCACAAACAGAGATATATTTGTTCCTTATTTGTATATATTGCCAAACAAAATTACTACAATAATATGGAGAATTTAAAAAAGAAAAAAGGTATTATCCTACCAATCTCAAACTCACACACTTTTAAGATGTTTTAAGATCAGAACGCATATGCTTAAGTATGCCATGCCATCATTGTTTCAAGTGAGAATTTTTGGAAGTTTTAAAAATGCTTTACTGTGAGTGCTGGTGGTTTAAAGATACCATTGGTGGCTTTTCCAGACAAGCTTTGGTAAAGAAGAGGCTTGGCTATCGTCATGTTAACAGCAGTAAGACTCAATGGTCTCTTTCAGAATCTTACATGGCAGCAGATGTCGAAAAAGAGGTGAAAAGAGAGGGATTAAAGCCTCCACCATCCACCACTGGGGAGGGGAGAACCTATTCAGTAAATGGTGCTAGGAAAACTGACTGACCACATGCAGATGATTCAAACAAGACCCCTATCTATCCCCATGCACAAAAATTAGCTCTAAATGGATCAGAGACCTAAATGTAAAACCTTCAAACCTTAAGAACTTTAGAAAATGCAGGACACACCCTTATGGAAGTTGGAACTGGTATCCAATTCCTGAGCAAAACCTGAAACGCATGGGTCATAAGAGATAACATAGACAAGTGGGACCTCATTAAACTGACAAGCTTCTACAAAGCCAAAGAAACCATCAAGAGAGCAGGGAGACAGCCCACAGACTGGGAAAAAGTATTTGCCAACTCCATGTCTGACAAAGGTCTAACATCTAGGATCTACAAGGAACTCAAACGTGCTGAAAAGAAAAAAACAAACAACCCATTACAAAGTAGGCAAAAGATATGAACAGATACTTCTCAAAAGAAGAGATACAAGCGGACAACAGATACATGAAGAAATGTTTAACCTCACTAGTCATCAAGGAGTTGCAAATTAGAGCTATACTGAAATACCACCTAACTCCAATCAGAATGGCAATCATCAATAATTCAAAAAATAACAGATACTGGAGAGGATGTGGTGAAAAAGGAACACTTCTACACAATTGGTGGGAGTGTAAACTAGTGCAATCTCTATGGAAATCAGTGTGGTGATTCCTAAAAGCTCTAAAAATCGACCTTTCATATGACGCCACAATCCCCTTACTGGGAATATACCCTGTAGAACTCAAATCACTCTATAAAAAAGATATCTGCACATGTATGTTTATCGCAGCATTGTTCACAATAGTAAGATCATGGAAACAACAATGCTGTCCATCAAAAGAGGACTGGATTTTAAAATGTGGTACTTATACACAATGGAATATTATGCAGTCATAAAAAAGAAAAAAATCATGAATTTTGCAGCAATCTGGATGGAATTAGGGTTTATAATACTGAGTGATCTCTCACAGAAACAAAGATCTGAGTATCACCTGTTCTCACTCATAAGTGGACCTTGAACAACTATTGTAATACTATAAGAAAAAGATTGACAGTGGCAGGAAACTTTGAGGGGATAGAGAGGGGAAGGGAGGTGGGACTAATGGTAGTCAATATCTGTCTGGGGACACGGGGGCACACCTCATCAACAAGGGTACCTGCACAATGCATATTTGTATACCTAACCCTTAACTGTATCCTACAATTTTAAAATAAAAAATATGTTTAAAAAAGTGTTTTTTCCAAAACTTGTTTTATCCCATGGAACTTGGTATACAAAATTACTATCCAGACATTTATGAAGAACAAGGCAGCACACCACAGGTAGTAGCTATATTCAGGCTGTAACCAAAATCAAAACCGAAACAAACAAAAAGCAGTTATAAGACATTGCCCATATGGAAGCACACAGAAACTAAAGCAACACTTGACTTCGCAGTTACACATAACTGTCATATCAAAATCTAGACCATTTCTGGCATCCCAGAAGGTTCCACTATATCTCTTCTTCCTAGAGATAATGATTTTTGACTTCTATTATCACTGGTTAATTTTTGCCCTTTCTTAATGTTCATATAAATAGAATCACATCATATGAAATTTTTTGTGTGTCTGGATTTTCAACATTGTCAGTAATATTTATTTGCATTGTTGCACGTATTATTAACTTGATTATTTTTATTGCTCTCTACTCTTCTATTGTATACTATAATTTATCTCTTCTTAAAGATTTGGGTTGTTTCCAGTTTGGGGTTACTGTGAATAAGACTTCTATGTCTTTTGATAAATATATGCATTAATTTCCCTTGACTTTAAGCTTTAAGTGTGATTAATAGATCATACAGTAAACATGTACATGGTCTGAGCAGATAATGGCAGTTTTCTGATTTTTGATGCTCCCATTTACTCTTCCTTTAGCAAGTGGTGAATGACCCAGTTACTCTACTTTCTTGTCAACAAGTGGCATTGCCAGACTTTAGGGTTTAGCTATTCTATAGGTAATGTATTACATGGTGATTTTAATTTGCATTTCACTGATGATTGATTACCTTGATTTTTGCTGATTTGGCATTTTCTATTGCAAAATGTGTGTCAAAATCTTTTGTCCAACATAAAAACTATATTCATTTGTCTTCTTCTTATTAAGTTGCCAGAATCCTTGAGATATTCTTTATATAAGCTCTTTGTGGGGTATGTGTATTATGAATCCCTTCTCTCAGTTTGTGGATTATTTTTTCAGTCTCTTCATGGTATCTTTTAATAAATTACTTCTTAAATTTAATTAACTACAATTTATCATTTTCCTTTGTTGCATACTGTTTTTGTGTATTAATAAAGAACTATCTTTCGGAAGAAAAAATCAGGGAATTCCGGCAAGATGGCGATGGGGCAACCTGGTCTGTGAAACCCTCTGCAAAGGAGAACTACAGTGGGTCTCTGGCTTTCGCCCCTGGGGGCTGCGAACCCCAACATCGCAGCCTGCTCTTCATACGGAGCTCAGCCGTTGCCACTGCTGGGGCATCGCAGCAGACTGGACAGCCACTGTAGCACAGACGCCGACGCCAACACCGATGCCGGTAGCACATCCCACCACCTGGGCCGGAGGTGATCCACGACTTCAGTCCTTGAAGCCCCTTCAGGGAAGATCTCCTGGGATCGCTGCCACCTCTCCTGTGACCGAGACGTCCTGCCCGCCCTGAGTCTCCTGCCGTGTGCCCTGAAACAGGCATCCATCTCCAATTTCTGTCGGTTCCTGTCCGGCCCCACTCCCTATGGGGCGAGCAGCTGAGATAGCACCACCTGCTGGCGATTCAAGGTAACAACACTGAAACTGGAGAAACAAGCTTGAAAAAGACATAGGCCAGAGTGGTGAACGAAGGGTGATCTTTTTTTTTCTTTTTTTTTTATTGTGAAGTTGTGGGGTACATTTAAGGGTTAGGTATACAATTGCATTTCATTCAGGCACCCTGTTGATATGGGGTGTTTTCCCGTTCCCAGACAGATATTTGTGACTG
>NW_007078008.1:0-1002 GCF_000164805.1 Carlito syrichta | reverse complement strand
CATTGATCTATATGCCTGTCCTATACCAATATCAAGCTGTTTTGAGGACGTAGCCTTATAGTAAAGTTTGAAGTCTGGTACTGTGATACCACCTGCTTTGTTTTTTTTTTTGCTGAGGATTGTTCTGGCTATTCTTGGACGTTTGTTTTTCCATATGAATTCCTGGATTGTTTTATCTAGGTCTTAGAAGAATGTTGCTGGTAATTTGATGGGTATTGCATTGAATTTGCAGATTGCCTTAGGTAAGATGGACATCCTCACAATGTTGATTCTTCCAATCCACGAGCATGGGATATTTTTCCATTTGCTTGTGTCAACTTTGAATTCTTTGAGCAGTGTTTTGTAGTTTTCCTTGTAAAGGTCTTTAACGTCTCTGGTTAGGAAGATGCCAAGGTATTTCATTTTTTTTGTGGCTACTGTGAATGGAATTGTGTTTTTTATTCGGGTTTCTATTTGTTTATTATTGGTGTAGAGAAATGCGATTGTCTTTTGTACATTTATTTTGTAACCTGAGACTTTGCCAAAGGTCTTTATCAGTGTAAGGAGGTTTTTGACAGATTCTCTCGGGTTTTCAAGGTATACAATCATGTCGTCTGCAAAGAGAGATAACTTGACTTCCTCTTTTCCTATTTGGATACCTCTGATTGCCTTTTCTTCTCTGATTGCTCGAGCCAGGATTTCCAATACTATGTTGAACAGGAGGGGTGAGAGTGGGCATCTTTGTCTTGTTCCAGTTTTCAGGGGAAATGGTTCTAATTTTTGTCCATTTAGGAGTATGCTCGCTGTGGTTTTCTCATAGATGGCTTTTACTATCTTGAGGTATGTACCCCATATGCCTAGATGCTTAAGGGTTTTTATCAAGAAGGGTGCTGGATTTGATCAAAAGCTTTTTCTGCATCTAATGATATAATCACGTGGTTTTTGTTTTGACATCTGTTGATGTATTTAATAACATTTATGGTTTTAAGAATGTTGAACCAGCCTTGCAACCCAGGAATGAAG
>NW_007078007.1:0-1518 GCF_000164805.1 Carlito syrichta | reverse complement strand
CATAAGATTTTATTTTCTCTGCAGTCTCACTAACATTTTTGTATGTTTTTTTAAAAACAGACATTCTAACTGGAGTGAGTTAATATCTCATTGTGATTTTGATTTGTAGTTCCCCAGTGATTTGTGATGCTGAGTATTTTTTTATATACTTGGTCATTTGTATGTCTTCTTTTGTGAAATATCTATTCAGATTGCTTATTGTTGAATCAAATTATTATTATTTTGCTATTGAGTTATTCGGATTACCCTAATATTCTGGATATTAGACCTTTATCATATAAAGAGCTTGCACATAAGTTATCCCATTCTGCAAGTTGTCTAATCACTCTATACATTGTATATTTTACTTTGAAGAAGATTTTTAGTTTGATATATCCCATTTTTAAATTTTTGCTTTTGTTACCTGTGCTTTTGAGGTCTTATTCATAATGTATTTTCCCAGACCACTGTTCTGAAGTGTTTCCCCTATGATTTTTGCTAGTAGTTCTATATTTTGAGTTTTATATTAAAGTCCTTAATCTGAATTGAGTTTGTTTTTGTTTCTTGTAACAGATAGAGGTTTATTGTTTTCATTTTATGCATGAATATTTAGTTTTTAAGGCACCATGTATTGATGATTATTCTTTTCTCATGTGTGTTCTTAACACATTTGTTGGCAATCACTTTCTATATATATGGGTACATATTTCAATTTTTTATCTGTTTGTGTTGCAGATGTATGTTTTTATGCCAGTACCAAGCTGTTTTGATTACTGTAGATTTGTAATATAGTTTGAAATCAGGTAGTGTGATACCATATTATATCCATCTTGGAGTTTTCTCAAAATTGTTTTGGCTATTTGAGATATTTTGTAGTCCATACAAATAAGATGAGTTTTAATTTCTGTGAAAAATGGAATTAGTAATTTGACAGAATTACATTAAATCTGTTGATTGCTTTGGGTAGTATGGTCATTTCAACAATATAAATTATTACAATCTGTGAACATGAGATACCTTTTCATTTTTTATGCTTTCTTCAATTTTATTAATTAATTAATTTATTTGGGTAAAAAAATGTCACTCTGTTACCCAGGCAAGTGCAGTGGTATGATCATGGCTCACTAAAGCCTTAATATTTTGGGCTCAGGTGATCCTTCTGCCTCAGTCCCCTAAGTCGATGGGACTACAGTCCAGTGCCACCATGTCCAGCTAAATTTATTTATTTTTTGTAGGCATAATGTTTTGTTATGTTGCCTTTGTTGGTCTCAACTCCAGTGTTCAAGCAATCCTACTGCCTTAGCTTTCCAAATTCTGGGATTACAGGTGTGAGCCACCGTACCTGGTCCTCAATTTATTTATTTATTTTTAATTTTAATTTCAATTTTTTGAGTTGGAGTCTCACCCTGTCACCCAGATTGGAGTGCAGTGGCCACTCCTGGCCACCGCAGCCTCGACCTGTGGGGCTCCAGCGATCCTTCCGCCTCAGTCATCCAAGTAGCTGGAATTAGAGGCGCGCACGACCATGCCCGGCTCATT
>NW_007078006.1:0-1454 GCF_000164805.1 Carlito syrichta | reverse complement strand
GCAACTCACGCCTCTGTCCCATGCACTCACACTCACACACTCGTTCACACTGGGACAACTCCACTTTGCTGGACTCCCTCAACCCTGCTCTGGCTATGTTGGGTGGATTCCCAGGGCCTTGTTGAAAGGGCGCCCAGTCAGTCTCTTCTGTTACAGAACTAATACTGTCTCTGCAACTTCACACAACTTTGGGCCACCTGCATAACCTTAAGCAATGCAAAGTCAAAGAGCCATATCCATAGAAAGATGCAATGTCATACTGTAATACAAATTACTTTGAAATTGTGTGGAATCCTTCTGTAGAGTAAAACACTATGCATATTAAATAACTGAACAGCTGATGATTACATATTTTTCAAATTATAATTTCCAGATTTACAATTCATGAAAGAGTTAGATTGTTGTCTTTACTAATGAACTACCAAAAAAAATTAAAAAATTTTTTTTAACTTAAAATTTTATTGTAACCTTTCCAACTTCTTACATCTCTGGTGATTATTTAGGTCAATAGAATTATTGTTAAACGACAGAAGAAATTAGGCTATTACCCACACATTAATTATGTTTATTTGTCTTGAGTATCTGAAAACAAAGAGGTCACTACAGCTCTCTAAGTTATTTCCTGAATATAATAATAATGGTATGTAAATAGAACTCTGTGTATTTCAAATACATTATCTCCTTTGATCCTCAAAACAACAGTTAAGCATATATCTTTCCCTTAACTGCACAAATGAGAAACTGAAGCTTATAAACATGATAATGTAGCCAAGGTATAGTGTTTAATCTATTTCAAGAACTCAACTTGTCTGTTGACACTAATCTCATGTTGTTGATACTTTAACACACTGCTTAAAATAAATATTCGTGTCTACGAAATGAACACTTACATCTAATGAGAAGACATATGTCTAAGAAGGAGAACAATTATTGTAAGGTGATTCCTTTGAGAGCACTGTCAAATGTCTGAAGTAAAAAACATGTTTGATTACCAAAACTAAGAAGAGCCCGTTCATATTCATAAAGAGCAACATATGCTAATTCTTTTAAAATATTTGTTTCATTAATTTGTTAGTCTAAGAATAAACTCTGTGTTAGTTTAAGGAAATATAAAAAGATGATCTTCACTTTTTCTTTTATAGAAAATGAATTTAGAGAACATGCTAATGCTATCCCCAGGGGAAAATTTCACCCACGCCATTCTACCCAGGTGTAATATATTTTTACTTTACATTTCAACTATATTAAATTTGAATTGCATTCACATCAGCTTTTATTTTCAAGAATACTTTTTATGTCTAAAGTATTTAATATCTTTTCAAAATTCTAATGTTTTTCCTACTCGGAAATATTTATTTTAAGCAATCAGACCACAACATATAATTTGTTATTTTCTATGAAGTAGTGCTTTATAAGAAGTTTTGGAGCCTGCTAAAAAAAACTCAGCATATTCA
>NW_007078005.1:0-790 GCF_000164805.1 Carlito syrichta | reverse complement strand
CAGCAGACTTAACATGCTAGTAACTATTTAGCTTACTCATTATCTAACGTGCTAGCTAGCTGACTTAGTCATCTGACTTAACTCATTAGCTAATAAGCTTCCTAGGTGGCTCAAGCAGCCGACTTATCTCGTTAGTTAACTATCTAACTGACTCATCTAGCTGACTTAACTCGTTAGCTAACTAGCTAGCTAGCCTACTCAATGAGCTGATTCAACCCGTTTGCTAACTAGCTAGCTAACTGACTCAACCATTTGACATAACCTGTTAGTTAACTAGCTAACTACCTGACTCAACCTGCTGACTTAACCCATTAGCTAACTACCTAGCTAGCTGTCTTAAACAGCTGACTTTATTTGAAAGCAGACATAACTAGCTGAATTAGGTAGGTGACTTAACTACTTAGGTAGCTGTCTTAACTGGCTGACTTAACTAGTTAACTAGTTGACTTAACTACCAGAATTAAATAGTTAACTAAAAATTTAACTAGCTGAATAACTAGCTGACTTAGCTAATTAGCTAACTAGCTAGTTAACAGACTAACTTAAATAGTTAGTTAACTAGTGAGCTAGCTGACTTAGCTAGCTGACTTAACTAGTTGGCTAACGAGATAGTTAGCTGACTTAATGAGTTGGTTAATGAATTAGCTATCTCTTTTAACTAGTTGGTAAACGAGTTAACTAGCTAACTTAATTAGTTTAATGAATTAGATAGGTGACTTAGCTTGTTGGCTGATGAGTCAGCAGAAGAGTTAGGTTGTCTAACACGTTGGCTGCCTACTCGACCAACTTG
>NW_007078004.1:0-788 GCF_000164805.1 Carlito syrichta | reverse complement strand
CCCACAGGGATGTTTCCTCCTGTTACTGCCCCTTGATGATGATAATAGTAGTTTTCTTCTTATCTACACAGTAAAGGAAAACAAAAATATTTGCTTTGCAACGTCACAGCAAAAAAAACCTACCATGGCAGCTAGAACGTGGCCAATTTATAACAGACAGGCTCATGCAGTCCATCTAGAAAAAGAGGACGCAGGAAGGATTCGGCCCTGACATGCTCTGGGCAAGTGATTTTGAGAAGAGAGTTCACCCCGCTGCAGCCAGAGGGAAGATCGAGGAAAAACATTCCAGAAGCTCTGTCAGCAGGCCACCATCTTGGCCACAGAAAACTAAACCAGACCCACCAAAGTTGAAAAGTCACCGTTTCTGTAGTAAAGTCACTTTAATTCAGACTTTATTAACAAGTGACAATTTATTGCTGTGGAATAAACATCCTTTTGACTCATGGAAAAAAGGACACATACAACCTGAAGACAATTTGATTTGTCTTTATTGGATGCTATGCCACACATGATATTTACAGATGTAATTAAACAGAATTTATAAGACTGCTGTGGTGGAACATTTTAAGAAGTTAATCTGAAAGACTCGTAATGAAACCATCAATTCATATGTGTTACAATATAATCATTCATTTATAACTTTTCAGCCATTATCCATGATAGTTCATTTCATAAAAACTCTATTTTCGAGAAGAGGTTAAGTCCGAGGAAATACAAAAAAAAATTCAGAAAAATATTTCCACATCTAGTCCGAATCTTCCATAGTTCTGTAAAAGAAATTATAGAGA
>NW_007078003.1:0-845 GCF_000164805.1 Carlito syrichta | reverse complement strand
CAATGAAGTGGGAATGGTGGGGACTCAAGCATCTGTACCCACGCATGCATGGGCTGCCCTCATGATTCTGCTTGGGTACCAGAATTGAGAACCATTTACTAGATTCAACTATCGCAAGAAACTTTGGGCTGCTGTAAGAAAACATGCAGATTATGAATCAAGGTGGCCCTGTGACTATCTGATCAGTTCCCACCTGAATGTCAGATGTCCTGGAGCACAGAGATGTGTCCAGAATAGCCACCTGACTTGAAAAAGCTACATAAGGTCCTCTCGAGAAGAAAAGGAGGCCACAAAGGGCCCAGTTAAGAGGGTGGATGGTTTCCCAGCATTGGAGTGTTTGCTCTTCCCAGACACCCCCAAACATGGAAGAGAAATCTGAGATGGGCAGGGACCAGGGGCACACACCCCTGCTGGAAGAGCCTCACTCACCAAACAGCATTGTCTCAGCTGTGTGGTGTGCAGCATGTGAGGACGCAACTTCTCTCGCTCCACAGAGCCTGGAGTCTCTCCATATGCCACCGGTCACCTCCTTGGTCCTTGGGACACACCTCCTTCAGTGCTGGGGGTTGTCCATTCATCTCGACTTCTGTAAAGCAGCCCACGAGTAAGAAAGAAGTATGTAGTAGGAAACCACAAAGTCTAGCACAATTCTATTACAACTTGCATCATTCGGTTGTTTGACTTTTGTTTTCTGCGGGGGTCCCACCCCACAAGGGTCGTGAGATTTCCTGAAGGAGAGGCGGATAGGTGAAGGATGAAAATATTATACCCGGACACCTGCTTCATATCCTCTACAAATTACCGCCATCTAGTGGTCGTAGCAACAAACAAGCCAAGAACCCTGT
>NW_007078002.1:0-1429 GCF_000164805.1 Carlito syrichta | reverse complement strand
CGTATCCCATCATCCTCATGATGAAAGCTTAACTCCTTACCATAGCCTGGATAGCGCTCCCTCTTAGCCTTCTTTTCTTTGCTTTGGTTTGCTTCTCTCTTTTCTTTTCTTTTTTTTTTTTTGAGTTGGAGTCTCACCCTGTCACCCAGACTGGAGTGCAGTGGCTGTTCCCGGCCACCGCAGCCTAGACCTGCTGGGCTCCAGTGAGTCTTCCTTCTCAGCCTTCCAAGTATCTGGAACTACAGGTGCACACTACCATGCACGGATGATTTTTTCTTTATTGTAGAGATAAGGTCTCACCAAGTTGCCCAGGCAGGTCTCGAACCCGCGGGCTCAGGCAATTCACTCACTTCAGCCTCCCAAAGGCACGGGATTACAGGCTGAGCCACCAAGCCCAGCTCCTTTTCTTTTTCAATACACCAAAATCTATTTTACTTCTATATACTAGCTATAAGCAATATGAAAGTAAAATTAAGAAGGCAATTCTGTGTAAAAAATAATAAACAGTAATACTATACTTAAGACTATATTTAACCAAAGTGTAAGATTTGCATGTGAAAAATTACAAAAGTTGCTGAAATTAATTCAAGACAGCCGATATAAATGTAGAGACATCTTATGTTCATGTAGAAGACGTAATCATTTTTTAGATGGCAGCACAACACAGAACAATCTACAAAATCATTGTGATTTTTATGAAAATCCCAACATCCTTTTGGCAGAAGTGGGCAAGCCAGTCCTAACACTCATGTGAAATTTTAAGGAGTTCCAAGTCGCCAAATCAGTCATGCTAAAGAAAAGCCAACTTGGAGGCTCGTATTTCTCAATTTCAAATCTGACTGCACATTAGGAGAAAACTGCATGATGCTAGCACAAAGATATACATAGAGATCAATGGAACTGAATTTCTAGGTCCAAAAATAAATCCACACCTCTATGGTCAATTGGTTGTTGACAAGGACTGAGATCATTAAATAAAACAAATGGTGTTAGACCATTGATTACTCACATTTGGAGGAATGAAATTGTACCCTTTCCTTACATCCCATAGAAAAATGAGCTCAAAGTGGTTCAAAGCTCTAAATATAAGAGGTAAAAATATTAACTCTTGAAGAAATGATAGGGATAAATCTTCATGACCTTGGATTCAGCAGAGGTTTCTTAGATCTGACACTGAAAGCACAAGCAACTAAAGGAAAATTACGTCAAACTAAGAACTTTTGTGCATCACTATCAAGAAAGTGAAAAGATGATCCATAGAATGGGAGAAAATATTTGTATATCTGATAAGAACCTGTTATCCACAATAGAGAACTTCTGTTACTCAATAACAAAAGACTAACAGCCCAGTTAAAAAAAAATGTAGAAAGAACTTGAATATACACTTTGCCAAAAAGACATGCAAATGGCCAAAAAGCACATGAAAAAA
>NW_007078001.1:0-963 GCF_000164805.1 Carlito syrichta | reverse complement strand
GCTCTTGAGACTAGGAAGTTGCCCACAGATTCACCGGTTCGAGTCATCGAACGTTCTAGCGTAGGAATAGGCCCACTCTAAATACACATTTCACGAGAACTGTTTTGCCGCTTAAATAGCAGCTTTAAGTCCCGTACCGGCTCTACCGTCCACTGAGGCTGTCGCTGGGGTCTGAGAACGGGGTCTCGCCGTCAGACGTAGACTCTTCCACTCGGGAATGGTGTCTCTGAGGCTTGATGTTTGCAGACTTTGTGTGTGTGTGTGTGTGTGTGTGTGTGTGTGTGTGTGTGTGTGTGTGTGTGAGTCGGAGTCTCACTCTGTCGCCCAGACCGGAGCGCAGTGGCCGCTCCCGGCCACCGTAGCCTCGACTGCCGGGCTCCGGCGACCCTTCCGCCTCAGCCTTCCGAGTAGCCGGAATTACAGTCACACGCTACCGCGCCCAGCTAATTTTTGATCGATTGTAGGGATGAGGTCTCACCAAGTCGCCCAGGCGGGTCTCGAACCCGCGGGCTCAGGCCATCCACTCACCTCAGCCTCCCAAGGTGTGGGATTACAGGCTGAGTCACCGAGCCTGAGGAAGGGTGCCTCCCCGTCTTCTGGCAGCCGTCAGTCGGGTCCTTCCTCTCTCCGAGATCTCTGAGCGGCACTCGCTCCCCTGGGTGGAAGGGATTCTGGGTTCTCCTCGGTCCAGGGAGTTCCAGAGGGCAGCGAGCTTCTGAGCTGTGATGAAAATCGGTCCCAGGTGGACGACCTATTTCCTTTCGAACAGCTATGTCTGTGGCCCCGTTTCCTTCAGAGGGGTAGGAAAAAGGCCCACCAGAAACAATTTCAAAGTTCCTTCAACGATCGATTGACTCAGATCCCGAGGGATACCAAATACCTAGTCCGGTTTACTTGTGTCTCTGAAAGATTCCTAGCGATCATGATGCCAAACCACGGATCGAAAGCCTGAACTGTCTCAGA
>NW_007078000.1:0-760 GCF_000164805.1 Carlito syrichta | reverse complement strand
AGTGCACACAGGTGTGCTGGAGGGTACACTTAAAGACCAGCCTTTTTTACACTAACAGAACGTATCCACGTGAGCAAAAATCATGTGGACACCCTGAAGCTATAAAAAAATTTTAACTGAGTGTTTAAGAACTGTATAGTGTATTTTATGTTATACTTTAAAGTATTAAGTATCCTCCCAAAAGATGAGTTGTTTTCTCATAATAATCATGGAAATGAGAAATGTACTATAATCGTAGGACAGGTGAGTATGATATATTCATTGCCTTCCCGAGGAGCCCACAGACTCTCTTCAGGCCTGCTGTGATTGTCCCTGTTTTTCTGGTGTGAGGCGTTTCTGTTTCGTTCTGGTGTATTTTATTTTGTTTTTCCGAGTATTGTACGCTCTTCTTCACAGCTCTCATGATTCCCAAATCCTACTAAAGATTGGGTGGCCTAGAATTTTCGATGTTGTGAGGAAAAAAAGCTGCACATTTAACCTAAGGGTTAATCATTGAAGATTGAACGAGTTATCGTTTCAAATT
The DNA here is from genome assembly GCF_000164805.1 of Carlito syrichta. Lineage (NCBI taxonomy): Eukaryota > Metazoa > Chordata > Mammalia > Primates > Tarsiidae > Carlito > Carlito syrichta. The sequence goes on along the minus strand of NW_007078000.1, from coordinate 237 downwards.
GTGAAGTGAAAATATTTCCCAAGATACGGCATTTATGTTCTACTACAAAATTCATTGTTCTGGGGATATGCGCGTGTGTGAGAAGGTGATGTGTGCTTGTGAGTGCGTGTTTCATCACCGGCCCTATCCCCAAATCAGCTGAGGGAGGGTGAGTCACAGACTTGAAGTCCAGCTTGCGCTTCAGGGCTGCTTCACAGAGTCCCGCGATGTGGGCGCCCGGGATGGAAACACATGCGG
>NW_007077999.1:3380-4695 GCF_000164805.1 Carlito syrichta | reverse complement strand
TAGGGCTTCAAAACTTGGAACCACGACCAAAACACAGCATCATTTCCATCAGCAGTGCCAAATGGTGCTCACTTTGATACTGTTCATAGATGCTGACATCAATATTAATCATGTTCACTCATCCAGGAAGAAGGAGGATGAATTACTACTGTACTTGATTGTGTCCAACTCAATCACCATGTTACAAAAATAGCAAGCTGTCATAATAAAAAATAAGGTTCCTCTAACCAGCACCAGTAATCTTCAGTTCTTCACCTCCAATCCTACCAATGCCATAACTATATCCAAAGATCATAGGGAAGGCAAAGAAACCACATGTGATGTACTGACTGGGACCACAATATTGTTCAGGATGATCTATTCCTCTGTGGTATTATTTTCCTTGTGTTTCATTTAATCATAAGGATTTGTAGTTCTAAATTATATGCACTCGAAAACAAAAAGTGCATATGTTTATATATAAGTTCTGACTGAAGATGCATGGCCATCAACCAAGTGCATATTATGTAGCAGGTGCCAGTTTGTGAAGCCTCATTTTTACTGGTGCAGCAGCTGTGTATCAGTGTACATTGCTCCTATGTCCCTTGTGCACTTCCAAGCTCTAGACAGGATAATGTCAGAGATCATTTTACCCCTTTGGCTGCTGGCATTACCTGGAAAGTGGTCATTGATTTGTGCTTACTATAGGCCAGAAATGGTGGCAGAGGCTTTAAATATTTTTAAAGAACTTACTCTTTCCATCATCCCAGTGTACAACTACGAGCCCAATTTTATGGATAAAAATAAATGGGCTAAAATACAGGATACCACTACTTGCCCTCTAATTAAAATAACTGAGTCACTATTATACAAGTAAATGTTTCAAAGAGAAATAAATTTTAGCAGAATTAGTGATGAGGCCGTAGAAAGTATGAGACAGAAATAGTAGGTGAAACGCCTTCTGATTAGTCCCCAATATTCCAATATACTGTTACTAATCTATACTTTTCACAGTAGACCAAAAGAACTACCAATAAGTTTATTATAAATAAATAGGTTAAAGCAAAGAACAGCAGGTACACAACCAATTATTTCCTTTGGGTAAATGATGAAAATCATGCAAGTAAGTGACTGGCAAGCAAAATTAGTAAATAAAAAAATCTACCTGTGGCAATTTGTTTCCCATTTACTCTGAATAGGACTGTTTAACAATATATGTAGATTAAAATGTGAAACGTATAATCTGATACTAACTTTGCCTGATGCATGTAGGAAAAAACACGTTTGAATATACTTTACAATAAAAATGAATGTTTATTGATCTTTTTTCTTTACT
>NW_007077999.1:0-1567 GCF_000164805.1 Carlito syrichta | reverse complement strand
CCTGCTATTAACAACACCCAAGCCGGCTCGGTGGCTCAGCCTGTAATCCCGCGCCTTTGGGAGGCGGAGGTGAGTGGATTGCCTGAGCCCACGGGTTTGAGACCTGCCTGGGCAGTGAGACCTCATCTCTACAATAAATCAAAAAATCAGCCAGGCGTGGTAGCGCATGCCTGTAATTCGGGCTACTTGGAAGGCTGAGGCGGAAGGATTCCCGGAACCCAGCAGGTTGAGGCTGCAGTGGCCGGGAGCAGACACTGCACTCCAGTCTGGGTGACAGAGTGAGAGTTCAACTCAAAAATAAATAAATAAATAAACACCCAAGTACTGCAGTATCCTAATAAAGTGAAACACAATCTCTCTAAGGATTTTATAAGTATTTAAATTCTGTTCATGATTAACTCAAATGATCACTATTACAGCTGAAAACCAGATACACGATGGTCCGACCAATCAATTAGAGACCAATAGCTACTCAGCACTGTAGCCTTCCTCGGATCCTATGGGAGATGGTTCCAGGACCCTCTTGGATACCCAAACCTGCAGAGATGCTCAAGCCCCTCATATAAAATTGAGTAGTATTTGCAGAGAACCTACACGCATCCTCCTGTGTGCTGTACATCATGTCTAGATTACGTATAATACCTAATATAATGCAAATGCTATGTACATGGTTGATATGTTGTATTTTTATTTGGGTTATTTTTTTTCCAAATATTTTTGATCTGCATTTTGTTGAATCCACAGATGTGGAGCTCCCCGATACAAGGACTCACTGTAGGGCTTTCTTGACACTATTATTTTTAAGTAAGTACTTTTAACTCAACTGAGTAATAAAGTAAAAGATACATCATATTTTATAAATTATATCAGGAAAATAAATGTTATAGGTCGAGTAAATGTTAGTTGATGTTTATTGATAATGGAAAATCAAAAAGAATAAACTTGTCACATATATTCCACTTTTTGTATTTAATGTTAATTTTTCAATTATTACTTTTTCATCCTTACAAAAGACAATAAAATAAAAGTTTTAAAAGAGAGTAAAATATTTTTAAAATTTCTTGAATTATGTCTCTGGTTTCTTTAGCCAATGGTCTGTCATCTTAAAGCTGGGAAATAAATTATAAGTCAACAACAAATTAAAGATCAAATGCTTAACACTCACAATTCACAACATACAGAGATACCATCTAATAATTAGCTATTTATGTAATCCCTGAAGAACTGTAAACAAGGTCAGAGGTTTACTTGCTAAATTTATCCTATCAATAATGTGAAAGTTTATTGGTACTTAAAAACATAGATTATCTAAGACCTTTTAAAAATTACAATATGAATCTTCCAGTTCTTGAAGAGAGCAACAGCAGAAAAATGATATAAGCAATACCAACTTGTGTTTCTAAAAAACTGTCCAACTTGTATCACATCTGAAAGAAACAATCACCTCTGGGCTCGGTGACTCAGCCTCTAATCCCACGCCTTTGGGAGGCTGAGGTGAGTGGATTGCCTGAGCCTGCGGTTTCAAGACCCGCCTGGTCAACTTGGTGAGACTTCATCTCTACAATAA
>NW_007077998.1:0-668 GCF_000164805.1 Carlito syrichta | reverse complement strand
CCCAGACTGGTCTCAAACTCCTGGCATCAATGAACCCTCCTGCTTTGGCCTCCCAAAGTGCTGGAATTATAGGCAAGACCCATCGTGCCCAGCCAGATTTTTCATTTCTATTGCTAGAAATCCATTGTTGGAATAGAAAAAACGATTGATTATTGAATATTCTCCTCTTGCCAATTTACCAGATTATTTTATGAAGGTCAGTGGTTTTTACCAGAGTCTCTTAGAGCGTTCATGGATTCAAGCCTATCATCATCAAGCTTTGTAATTCTTCTTTTCTGACATTTGTGCCAATTATTCACTTTCATTATATGCATTAGTGGGTTGCTGTCTTCTTTCTTTAACCATCTGTTATGGGGGGGCGGTTCCCACCTCTCCCTATGCTGTGGGATAGGTTCACTAGGTCAGACCTGTCTGATCTCTTCAGGTGAGCAGAGCCCTGCTCCTTCTCCACCTCCCCCCACCCCAGCCCTGCCCCCTTCTTCCTCCTCCATCACAGACTGGGCTGGGCCCCTGCTGTATACCCCAGCTATTTGCTCCCAGTGGAGATCCGACCCCCAGTCCCTGCCGGCTTAGAGGTTGGGAACATGGAAAAGGAGGTACTGGGGGCTTTTGGAGCGGTTTAGGGTGCTTTAGCTGGTGGGGTGTGGGGCTAAGCCCCAAGTGCTAGG
>NW_007077997.1:0-776 GCF_000164805.1 Carlito syrichta | reverse complement strand
GGAGTTACTTAGCATCATGCTGTTTAGTGTCCATGTCTTTGTGGGTTTTGGGGGGACTTTGTTGGTGTCAATGTTTATTTTTATTCCACTGTGGTCCGAAAAGGTGCATGGCAGAATTTCAGTCCTTTTAACTTGGCTTATACTTGATTTGTGTCCAATTATGTGGTCGATCTTAGAATATGTTCCATGTGGTGATGAGTAGAATGTGTATTCTGTGGTCTTTGGATGGAGTGTTCTGTAGGTATCAATTAAGTCCATTTGGTCCAAAGTTACATTGAGGTTCCGGATCTCCTTGCTGATTTTTTGTCCTGATGATCTGTCTAGGGTTGTGAGTGGGGTATTGAAGTCCCCAGTTATGATAGTGTTAGAGCCAATATCTTTCTTTAGTTTTCCAAGAAGCTGCTTTATGAAAGTTGGCGCACCTATGTTGGGTGCATATATATTTAGAATAGATATTTCTTGTTGATGGATTGAGCCTTTTATCATTATGTAGTGGCCTTCTGTATCTTTCTTGATTTTTAATAGTTTGAAGGGTATTTTGTCTGAAATTAAGATGGCTACTCCTGCTTTCTTTTGTATTCCGTTTGCCTGGAAGTTTGTTTCCCATCCTCTTACTTTGAGTCTGTGGATGTCCTTTCTAGTGAGGTGAGTCTCTTGAAGGCAATAGATTGTTGCCTGATGATATTTTATCCATTTTGCCAATCTATGTCTTTTCAGTGGTGCATTTAGTCCATTCACATTTAGGCTAATAATTGAAATGCAAGAGTTGATCCCTG
>NW_007077996.1:0-636 GCF_000164805.1 Carlito syrichta | reverse complement strand
AGTAGATTTTCTCCTCTCCCGCTTTCCCTCCCCCTCTCAATTCTGTTTTGAGGGAAAGGTGGGGTTGCTTTATTTCTCTCTGCAATGACCTGTTCTTCGTTATGATGGTTTTCTGGCTTTGTTCACTTTTCCCTCTGCTTTACAGTCTGTCTATTCAGCAGTATTCAGTCTTGGTCCCTAGATTTTAAAAGGGGGCATATAGAAGAGGAAAATAATGGAGGAAGGGGGGTCAATAGGGAGTTAGAAAGAGAGAAGTGCGAGAGGGAAAACAGATATACATACCAAATATCAGGTGAGAACGAGACACAGGGCTGGGAAAAGGTGAAGAAAGACACATAAGAAAGAGTACTGATAGCTATGCAGTACTCGAGAGTACTGATAGCAACACAGAGACAGGGCAATAAAATCGAGAAACAGTGTAAATCAGAAGGTATACAACAAACGTGATCTAAACCAACAGTTACAATGATAAAATCATAAGTCAAAGTAAGCGAAAGAGAGAAGTGCGAGAGGGATAACTGATATACATACCAGCTATCAGGTGAAAAACAGTCACAGGATCGGGAAGAAGTGAAGAAAGACACGTAAGAAAGATTCCCTAAGGAGTACTGATACCTACACAGACACAGGTCAATA
>NW_007077995.1:0-666 GCF_000164805.1 Carlito syrichta | reverse complement strand
GAGAAAGAAGATAAACAGATTTTTTTTCAAAAAGAAAAGTGTTTTGTAGTTTCTTTCCTTTTTTTCTTTTTTTTTTTGAGTTGGAGTCTCACTCTGTCACCCAGACTGGAGTGCAGTGGCCACTCCCGGCCACTGCAGCCTCGACATGCTGGGTTCCAGTGATCCTTCTGCCTCAGCCTTCCAAATAGCTGGAACTACAGGCGAGCGCTACCACGCCCGGCTAATTTTTTGATTATTGTAGAGATGAGGTCTCGCCAAGTCGCCTAGGCGGGTCTCGAATCCACGGGCTCAGGCAATTCACTCAACTCAGCCTCCCAAAGCGCGGGATTACAGGCTGAGCCACGGAACCCGGCTATTGTTTCTTTTTATAATAAAACCCTGATATACTAGACTAGAGCTCATTGAGGGCAAAGCTTATGTTTTGCTCACAATTATATTTTTAGTGCCTAGGGTATTACTAGCTACATAAGAGAATGAATGAATAAATAACTGAATAAGTATATGAGTTATGTTTATTTGGGGCTATATTAAATCTTCTGATATTATTAGTTTCTGTCTAACATAGGATTTCTCTACACAAGCTTGCTTTGTTCATAAAATATTCAGTGATAATTTGGAGTTATCTTTGGAAAGAGGCACATTTCAACTAAAATACACACAACAATG
>NW_007077994.1:0-2383 GCF_000164805.1 Carlito syrichta | reverse complement strand
TTTGGGTGAATACGAAGAAGCATATTAAATTTGCCAAGTATTGTAGCAGTCTATTTTCAGCATGGTAGTCACAATCAGTAACAGACTGGTCTGCCGCTTGGAAGTACAACTAACTTTCTCAGTAGATTTGTCATGCCCGTGGCAGACCGTGAAGTTGATGATATTGATAGCTCATTTTAGTTTGGTAATTCAGGGTAATTAAATTTATAGATCAAATTAGTTTGTGTTTTATTATACAGGCCATCTTCTCTTTTCATGAATGAATTCACAGCTCACCAGAAGATGGTCGAGTCTAAAATAGACACTAAAATAGAGATTCATGACTACTCATAAATTTTCTGCTCAATTTGAATGTAAACACGTCTGAAAATTAAGACAAATTACAATCAGCACTTATCGCAAAAAACAAGCTGTTGTAAATGAAGGCTGTAAGCAGAAATCATCTAGTTCCTAACTGTTTTGAGTTTTCAAATCTATCAATATTAATGTTCATGTTCAAGATGTCATTTTAATTTGCAGAAATGTCTGAAAATTTGCATTTGATTAGGAAATGTTGAATGTTTGATTATTTACTTTCAAGTTTAAGTTAAAGAAGGGACTTTATTTTTACTTCGTTATCCCTTTGAAGAGACATGTTTTGTTTTAATCCTTTGGAATATCTGGTAATGATATTTACTGTTTAAGATAGTCTTATATTTCAGATGGCACAAAGAATATGCTTGTCTTTATCAAAATTATTAGCCAAAAGAGGTAAAATTCCTGACTTTTAATAGTGAGGGGTCTAAATATTTATGTTTCAAAAGTTCTTATGGTGACTGACATTCAGAATCCACATTTATATAATTTATAATTATAATCGTGCCATTGTGTACAAAATCGTGATAATTTCTGGTCTTGATAGGACTCATTTGCTCTTTTAATCACCACTCTTTTGGGCTTCTTTCCAGAATCTGTTTTAAGTTTCCAGCTTCAAAAAGCAATAGTGTGAAATACTCACATGCCTGTATTGTAGGTGCTTTCATAAAGAGTAAGACAGGGTCTTGGTGTTCCCTGAGATGGCTTGTGTTCTCAAATGCTCTGACATCACGTATGCCATCTTTCTCCTTGTCCTGACAGTCTTTATTTTTGATGCCAATGGTCAACTCTAGTTTATGTTAGCAGTTAAAGGAATTGAAACTCAGTCATAACTTTTCAGCTCACTACCAAAGACTCTCTTGCCTCTGCACCATGACACTAAATTTATGCTTTATTTTTTAACCATGAGCTTTTCTGTGTGCAGGTTTCTATGTAAGTGTGCATAGCAGACCCACTTGAATGTATTTTGGGAGTAATCATCCAACACCACATAATCCTGTGTTTTATTAAAACCAGTTTTTCTTGTGGCAGTTCCAGAGACATAGTTTAGGGAAATTAATATAATGAGTTACTGTATACACGTTGATAAAGTAGTCTTCTAATATGATGGAATGTCTAATTATAGATGAAGTATCAATTTGCGTAGCAAATTAAATGCAGTATCCATTTGAATAAAACTCATGTACTTTGCAAAAATGGACCTTGATGAACCTATATTTATACTAAGTCATGAAAGCCAGAGTGGCATTGGTAAAGCTAAGTCCTCAGTAATGAGCGTGCTACGTGAATGTCCTTGTATCCATTCTGAGAATGAGAGTATTCTTTCTTCCCCCTTCTCTTCCTTTCTACTTCCCTTCCAGCTTCCCTCTACTTCTTCCTTTTTCTTTGCCTGTCCTGATATTGTTCTCCATGCCAATCTTGGTGAGCATGTGGTTCACCGCAGCAAAACTGTGGTTCTCTCACCATGGACAAATTAAACATTATTTTGGGTAGCTTGTACTTGTGAAAGCTTTCTTCATCTTAGTAAGCAAGAAATAGACCTGTCTTGTAATATTGGATAAAAATGAAGAAATGAGTTTGGATGTAGGCAAATCTTTTTTCCCCTCATGTGGTTCATTAAAAATAATTGTATTAATATTCTTTTAAAAGCATTTTTAAAGTGGATTTTCTATCAGTATAGAGGATGCCTCTTTGTGTGTGTGTGTGTGTGTGTGTGTGTGTGTGTGTGTGTGTGTGTGTGTGTGTAAAGGAGGTTGATTCTCCTTACATTGATTTTTTTGTTTTGTTTTTGTTTTTTTGTTTGTTTTTGAGTTGGAGTCTCACTCTGTCGCCCAGACTGGAGTACAGTGGCCGCTCCCGGTTACCGCAGCCTCGACCTGCTGGGCTCCGGCGATTCTTCCGCTTCAGTCTTCCAAATAACCGGAATCACAGGCATGTGCTACCACACCTGGCTGATTTTTTTATTTATTGTAGAGATGAGGTCTCGCTGCCCAGGCGGGTCTTGAACCCGCGGGCTCAGGCAATCCGA
>NW_007077993.1:0-782 GCF_000164805.1 Carlito syrichta | reverse complement strand
ACTCAAAAGAAAAAGAAAAAAAAAGAAAAGAAATGCTTCTACACTGCTGGGGGGAAAACAAACTGGTGCAGCCCCTTTAGAAGACAGTGTGGTGATTCCTGAAAGAACTAGAAAATGATCTTCCATATGACCCAAACAATTCCCCCTATTGTGAAATATATTGGAAAGAACTCAAGTCATTCTACTAAAAAGATAGCTGCATATGTATGTTTGTTGCAGTTTTTTTCACAATAGCAAAAAGCATGGAAACAACCGTGCTGCCCATAGAAGCTGAACTGGATTTTTAAAAATGGGGTACATATACATAATGGAATATTATGTAACCATAAAGAAAGACAAATATATGGACTTTGCAACAACTTGGATAATTTGGAGTCAATCATACTCAGTAATTTTCACAGAAACAAATAACAGTGTTCCATATATTCTCACTCATAAGCGGATCTTGAACAATTATAAAGTTATAAGAAAGCAATTGATAGTAGTGGGAAACTGTCAGGGGGGGTGGGATTGGCAGTTGAGGGAAACTGCTAGGAGAGGTAGGGGCATACCTCATCAACAAGAGTGTCTGCATGATCAATGTTTGTATACCTAAACCTGAAATGTACCTCACATATTTAAAGTAAAAATTAAAATAAAAAAAGAACAATCTGCAAGTTTCAAAACCTGCTAGACATGCAACTGGAGAAAGCTAAATAGCCACAAGGCAATTTCCTGGATGTGCAACATAGTAATCGATTCACAACCTTACCCCCCCATCCTCTCTTTGTGAAGTTATCAGG
>NW_007077992.1:0-331 GCF_000164805.1 Carlito syrichta | reverse complement strand
TACAGGGAAAAGAATAAAATACATAAGAACCAACCCCAAAACCAAAAGAAAGACAAAAACCAGTGGAAGAACAACAACTCTATAAGAACTCTATAATAGGGACAAACTCCCACATTTCAATAATTAGCCTGAATGTGAATGGACTAAACACACCACTGAAAGACATAGAATGGCAAAATGGATAACATATCACCAGGCAACAATATACTGCTTCAAGAGACCCATCTCACTAGAAAGGACATACACAGACTCAAAGTAAGAGGATGGGAAACAAATTTTCAGGTGAATGGAACACAAAAGAAAGGAGGAGTCGCGATCCTAGTTTCAGACA
>NW_007077991.1:0-375 GCF_000164805.1 Carlito syrichta | reverse complement strand
GTAATGTCCTCATAACAGAAGTTCTTATCAGAGATCTGCATGGTACTTGTCAAACAAGATGGTCTACTTGTTAAACAAATAATACATTAGGTAAGTAAATTCAAGTGAGATTACTCTAATTAAATATACACTGCTATTGAAATATAATTTCTTTATCGCCTAGTTAAAGAAGAACAATCTCTTGTTCCTGACAAAAAATAAAGTTTTACAATGATCCCCTGGTGGTTGGGAGAATAGATTTATACACAATCCACAGAGGTCATTTCAAGAAGAAAAAGACGACAGACAGTGCAGGGAGCAGGTATCTCACTCCCGGAGACTGTCACTAGGGTATAGGCTTTAAGGTTCTGGGTCAGAGATAGGGAGCTGGTAGAG
>NW_007077990.1:0-765 GCF_000164805.1 Carlito syrichta | reverse complement strand
CATGGAGGGCGTGTGTAAAAAATACACAGAAAATCATTAGTCCTTGCACAGCACAGAATACTGACAAAGGAAGATATGAGGATTTAAAATTGGATCTAGCTCAAATTTAGAATGTGGGAAAAAGAGAAAATAACATAAACAATTTATGACATTTCTATTATGTTTTTGGCAACACACATGGTACTCTATATACATTAGCTCACAGAATCCCAATATATTAGCCATGGTCATGCCCACTTTACAAAGAAAACTGAAATTTTTGAAGGAAAATTATTTTCTCAAGCACAGCTACTAAGTAGTAGATTCTAATTCCAGTCTATCTGATACACAAAACCACTTTCTGCAATGCTATTATTATGTCTCTTGGGAAAGTAAATCTGGTGGTGAAAGCTAGTTGAAGAACCAGGGTGCAAGTCTCAGACTAAGAGGCTGGTGATGTAACTTAAATGACAGGAAAGCCTTGAGGACCAAAGTTCCCCTCTGGACTTAGAGAAGATGATTCAGAAGCAGACCCTGGGTGCGCTGGGGCTTGACCTGATGGATGCTTCTGGAAACTGACCTTACCTTCACTTTCTTATACTGTGTTGACATTTTCACAAATATAAGTTAAAGCATTTGGTCTTTTGAATGAGTCACTTATTATCACAGACTTTCATAGCAAATTATAGACTGTTCCTAAAATAGTCTATAATTAGAAATAAGATTTTAATAAATCTATACATGTGTGTGTGTGTGTGTGTGTGTGTGTGTGTGTGTGTGTGTGTG
>NW_007077989.1:3030-4039 GCF_000164805.1 Carlito syrichta | reverse complement strand
TCCTTTTCTGGTCGTGGTCCTTCCTTGGCACTTGCTCCATGACACCTTGGTGACTGTCAGTCTGGTATGGCTCCAGGTCCCTCCTTTCCTGGGCACTGCCCTCAAGAGCAGACTTCACTGAAGTCTGAAATGTCACACCAACCTATCTCCTAGGAGTTGAGTTGAGTGGCTCATTGACAAGCCCACGTGGCTTTTCCTGCCTCTGTGCTGTATGGTACTCTGAGAATTTCCAACAAAAAAGATGAAGCCAAAAAGACAAAGAGACCAATTACCTCTTTAATAAAGTCTACTCCCAAGACTTGCAATTGCCTTCCATTCCAAAAATAAAAAGTGACTTGTCTCATCTTTGCTCATCAGTCATAGTCTTGGAAAAAAGATTCAGGATTACACACACTTTGAGGCAGACTGGCCTTTGTCACAAACCTTTGCAGAAATATTAGACATCAACCTGGTTTCCAAGTCTTCCCTTATGACTTTCTGTGAACAGGTGGTTATCTAATCCATTTTCATGACTGTAACCTCTTTAGGTAATCAACCTGCACTAACTTCCCCTTGAAGAGTGAAGACTCATCATTCACTCAATCATTGACTCAGCAAATAGTTTTGTGTAAAATAAAACAGAAGGATCCAAAGCAGAAGAATGGTCAGCTCACTGCACTCCAGCCTGCAACAGATTGGGACCCCAACTCAAAAAAATAAAAATAAAAATAAATAAAAGAAAAGAGAGAGGGAGAAAAAGAAGCCTAGGGCCTGAGGACTCCACAGCTGAATTTTTCCAAGCAGTTAAAAAACAAATATCAGTTTAATTCAAACTCTTCACAAAAATGGAAGAGGAGGGAATAATTCCCAACTGACTATATGAGGCCAGAATTACTCTGATAGCCAAACAAGACAGGTACACACAAAGAAAAATCAAACAAAGAAAACCACAGGCAAATATCACTGATGAACACAGGCATAACAAGACTTAGCAAAAACCAATAAGTTAAATCAGCACTATATTTTTGCA
>NW_007077989.1:0-1322 GCF_000164805.1 Carlito syrichta | reverse complement strand
TGTCCAGCTCACAGGTTAACTGACAAATCAGCCGATCCAAGTTGTGCCTGAAAATGATAAGGCCCACAACTAGTTATCACCTGGAGAGCTGGCCATATATAAAACCTGGCTCTATCCTCTTCCTAATGCCTTTACTCCTGGATTGGCCTCCTACGCTCCCAGTTAGGTTCTAGTAGTCTCAATTCAGTTTTCCATCTAAGACCGAAAAGCCTTTTGGCTAAAGCCAAGTAGCTCTAAAGCTGCTTCTAAAGAATTAGGAAAACAGTCTTCTCTATCCTCCTACAGCATACTCATAACTAGGACCTGAGTTCTGTATTTTTTTCTTCCACAACCACTGTATGCTGGAGTCCAGCATTTTAACTTTGGAAGCAAAGGCATAATGGGCCATCTACTCTTTGTTGCTGTCCCTGTCCTCTCTTCTACTCCCCTGAATTGGTGCAGCCTTGATTGTATAGGCATACACCTTGTCATGTGTTCCCTGTTCTTCAATTCACTACTATCCTTTCTCTTTTTTTAACCAAAACTTGAGCTGGGTACTATGAGGAAACACAGTCACACTGAATGGTTCCAGTTCTCTGAATAGCAAGATGAAGAAAGTATCCACAGGAGCAAGGAGGATTTGTTAAGACTACTAAATGTTATAAAAGAGGTTGGAGATGTGTTCCTGGTGCCAATACCAAGAGAAAAGGCAAGGAGTAAAATCACCACAAACAGCAAGGGATCCTGATGAAAGAGAGGCTGAAATGGTAACCCTTAATTCTATCCACATCCTCCTAGCACTTCATAGGACAGAGGATATGTGACTTCTACATTTGAGCCTCTCTCTTCCACACAAAAAGGCACATTTCATAAGCTCCTGCTAAACTATGTTTGTTTACTTTTGAATTCACTTTTAAATTGTTCACTTTTGAGTACATAATTTTACAAAAAGGGAAAAGTATTTTAAAAACGTGGGAGGAAGAAGGCAGGTCAGAAAGAAAAAGATGAAGCATATATCTATGTTGTTTTGATTTTCCTTAAATTAGATTACCTCCATCTCCACATTTGTACAGGGTAGATTGAAATAACTGCTGTTACCTGGCACAGATTACAACAATTTTTATGTATATTACTGCATTTTGTTTCATCTGAATATAATTTATACTTTGCAAATTTGACTTTCAAATTCTGGTTTTCTTAGACATTGACTGTCCACCATTTAAGGCAATTAAACATTCATCATTAACAACTAACAGGGTTCTGTAACACAGTATTAAGGCCATAGTTCCACTCCAGTAAATAACTGTTCAAATTTCTCTGTACCTTGTGCCCTGGCCTGAACA
>NW_007077988.1:0-772 GCF_000164805.1 Carlito syrichta | reverse complement strand
CATGTGGTCAGCCAATTTTCCCAGCACCATTTACTGAATAGGTTCTCCTCTCCCCCATTGGTAGGTGGTGGGGCTTGTCGAAGATGAGTTGGTTGAGAAATGAGGTTTGCTCTGGAATCTCAATTCTGTTCCATTGATCTATATGCCTGTTCCTGTACCAATACCAAGCTGTTTTGATGATTGTAGCTTTATAGTAAAGTTTGAAATCTGGTATTGTGATACCACCTGCTTTGTTTTTTTTGCTGAGGATTGTTCTGGCTATTCTTGGATGTTTGTGTTTCCATATGAATTCCTGTGTTGTTTTTTCTAGGTCTGAGAAGAATGTTGTTGGTAATTTAATGGGTATTGCATTGAATTTGTAGATTGCCTTAGGTAAGATGGACATCTTCACAATGTTGATTCTTCCGATCCATGAGCATGGGATATTTTTCCACTTGTTCATGTCGGCTTTGATTTCTTTGAGCAGTGTTTTGTAATTTTCATTGTAAAGGTCTTTCACATCTCTGGTTAGGAAGATGCCAAGGTATTTCATTTTTTTTGTGGCTATTGTGAATGGAACTGTGTTTTTTATTTGGGTTTCTGTTTGTTTATTATTGGTGTAGAGAAATGCGATTGTCTTTTGTACATTTATTTTGTATCCTGAGACTTTGCCAAAGGCTTTTATCAATGTAAGGAGGCCTTTGACAGATTCTCTTGGGTTTTCAAGGTACACCATCATATCATCTTCATAGAGAGATAACTTGACTTCCTCTTTCCTATTTGAATACCTCTG
>NW_007077987.1:0-2023 GCF_000164805.1 Carlito syrichta | reverse complement strand
CTGTATTTTTAACTTCCTGCTGGCCTTCCTTTTTGTGAGTGTACCATCTTTATCTTTTCTATGAATTTTGCTTATTTCAGTGGGAGAATGAAGTATTGAAACAGTGGTTCTTAGATGCGGTTGTTTGCCAAGGCTGACATTTCAAGAGAAATTGGCTAAACCTGTTTTCAACCTAAGTAATGATGATGGAGGTTGCAGCATCTTCTGAAATGTGAGTAATAAAATTGGACATGGCCTCTTAACAGCATAAGAAAACTTGAATGCAGTTTACCACCATCCTTGAAGGACTTTGAAACTGTGGCTTTTAACTGATTTATTGGGTCTTTTTGCTCTACCCAGCCTCTCTTTTCAGAAATTCAGAGGAAGAAATGATGTGTTGCTAAAGTAGATCACACACATACACACACACACACACACACACGCATAGATTTATATAAAATCTTATTTCTAATTATAGACTACTTTAGGAACAGTCTGTAATTTGCTATGAAAGTCTGTGATAATAATTGACTAATTCAAAAGACCAAATGCTTTAACTTATATTTGTGAAAAATGTCAACACAGTATAAGAAAGTGAGGGCAAGATCAGTTTCCAGAAGCATCCATCATGTCAAGCCCCAGCGCACCCAGGGTCTGCTTCTGAATCATCTTCTCTAAGTCCAGAGGGGAACCTTGGTCCTCAAGGCTCTCCTGTCATTTAAGTTACATCACCAGCCTCTTAGTCTGAGACTTGAGCCCTGGTTCTTCAACTAGCTTTCACCACCAGCTTTTCTTTCCCAAGAGACATAATAATAGCATTGCAGAAAGTGGCTTTGTGTATCAGATAGACTGGAATTAGAATCTACTACTTAGTAGCTGTGCTTGAGAAAGTAATTTTTCTTCAAAAATTTTAATTTTCTTTGTAAAGTGGGCATGACCATAGCTAACACATTGGGATTCTGTGAGCTAATGTATATAGAGTACCATGTGTGTTGCCAAAACATAATAGAAATGTCATAAATTGTTTATATTATTTTCTCTTTTTCCCACATTCTAAAATTGAGCAGGATCCAATATTAAATCCTCATATCTTCCTTTGTCAGTGTTCTGTACTGTGCAGGACTAATGGTTTTCTGTGTATTTTTTACACATGCCCTCCATGAAAGAGCTTCCTTTTAATTTCCAGTAAATTGAAACTTAGTTCTACGTGTCTATGAATGACTAAAAAAATTTTCTAGTGAAAAAAATAAAGATCATCACCAAAGTGGGTTAGAGAAATATAAAACATATCTACATATTTTAGAAAATGTGTAAATCATTTACAGTTACATTAGACATATTTTATTTTAATGTAGAATATGATATAAATGTCTAAATGGACTTTTGTTATATTTCATTGTCTCATCTGTTTTAACAGGTTATGAAGTATACACTTCACAATAGAGTATAATTTATCAGGATCGAAACCATTTTAAAAGGAAAAAATTTACTGAAGCTGTAGATAATCCAGCCAAAGGAAATCATGTCTAGGTTTATTTTGGACTACTTAATACAGTACATGTGACTATTCCCAAAGTAAAATCATAGACTACTTTATATTTAATTTATTTCATCCAGAAAAATTATTTGAATGCCAGATACTGCAAAAAATTCCATAATTGCATCTAAGGTATGGTTGCTGATCTCACAGAACTAACCGTCTAATGAGAAATAAAACAAATATGGAAATTAATTACAATATAAAATTGAATAAGATGAGCAAAACTGGAAAAACAGAAGTGCTTACCCTAAACTTTAAGACAAACTAAGCAGTGGCTGTTTATTCACATATTTTCTCTAAATACTTAAGTGTTTATTTATATCATTTATTCTTACAATGCTGGGGTTACACTTTGTATTTTGTTTCCTAATTTTTTTAAATTTGGCATATATCATAAAAGTTCTTTCTTATCCTTAATTATGTTTAAAAATACTGCTTGATGGCCAGAAGGTATTCTGTCATATGGGAGATATTTAAACATTCTATTGTTGAATATTGAGTTGG
>NW_007077986.1:0-1282 GCF_000164805.1 Carlito syrichta | reverse complement strand
CGGCCATTCTTGATATTTTCCTAAAGTGCAAATGAAATGAGATAACATACGTATAAAAAGTATCAAAATTATCTAACTGAAAAATTTTTCTAAAAATTATCTTAAAATCAATGACGGGCATGGTGGTTCAACCAAAAAAAAAATTATCTTAAAATCAGAGATAAACAAAAATTGTATTTAATAGCTTGATTTAATTTTTCTCTTTACTTGAGGGGCTAGGCTCTTCATTGCTGAAAATCGTGTATGATTCAGTGTTAGATATTTGCTGTTTAAATTTGCATTACACTTCTTTCTTAGATAATATACTTTGATGTTCATAGGAGTGCTCTATTCGAGTTGTCGTCATTCTCACTTAGGAACCCAGGTTGCCCTAGTAGCCACTGGAGAATTGCAGGTTCCTTGGTGGGCAGGGAGGGAACGAGCGTGGCAAAACTAACAGTGGTCTTAGTCTCCACCGGAAAGCGATGTCGGTCACTGGCCAGAACAAGTCACCTGAGCATGTCTGACTTCCAGAGGGAAGGAGTGGTGGTGGGACATGAGGGGAAGATGCTGAAATCTTAATGACAGCAATACAGGATACCACAAAGGCCTCCGGTTCTTTCAGAATTCTTTCTCCTGTCTGTGAGACTAATCTTTCTACCAGGAAGTTCCACAGTGCCCCCAACTTTTGAACCTCTCTCTCCCCATGGCTTACCTTTTCCCTCGTGAGTTAGTCCCTTCCGATATTCAATCGGTTAACGTTTATTAGAACAGCCACCATGAAAACCCCATTTTCCAGTACTGTGAGTTTATTTTTCAATCCTACCCTCCAGAATCCACAGATAAATCACTTTTCTCATGAAGGCTTTCTTGATGACTGCAGCCCATACCAAGTGCTTCGAATTCCTTTACTGTCACAGATACAAAGTCATCACAAAAGCTGTTCTACAACATTTTCTAATGTGTTTTCTGGCTGAATGTTTGTTTCTTCGACAAGCGGACAGACTCAGAGTAAGAGCAGCATTTTCTGTGCCTCCCATGATCCTCACCCTGAAGACCGTGTGAAAGACCAGGCAGAGAAACATTTAATCCTTTTAAAATGTAAATGTCTAAAGGAGAAGGAACCGACTCAAGCTTCGGGAAGTAGCTGTGAGGACAGGGTGGCAGAAAATGACAGAAAATCTGAATATGGAACCGATGCAGCAGCTCAGTTTCTTGCCTTGAAGTGACAACAACCAGAGAGGGAGTCGGGTGTGGACGGAGGAGCTGGGCGCTCAGAACAGACACTGGCACTAGTGGAGGA
>NW_007077985.1:0-785 GCF_000164805.1 Carlito syrichta | reverse complement strand
AACAGGTAATGTTTGTGTTGAACTGTGTGCCTCTAAAATTCATCTGTAGAAGGCCTAATCTTCAATATCTCAGAATGTAATCTTACTCGGAAACAGGAGAAAGACCCCAAAAAAACAAAATTGTCTTTTGGAGAGTGGGTTCCCTGTAGTACAAATGCCCCCCACTAGGTAAGTGTCTTAGGAACCCATCGGCATCAGTGTGTCAGCTAGTATACTGAGAGGTTGCATTCAGCTTCAGTGAATTTTTGTTATGATTCTTTCAACACATTTGCCCATTTCATGATAGGTGATTTACAGGTATGTCTGTCCACACCATTGAATGTTCAGCAGTTTTTGACCAAAAGAAGCTGGAACCTAATGCTCCACCTTCCCTGTTCACCTGATCTCATTGTAACCAAATTTTTCTTTGTTTCCACAGATGAAAAAAGTCCTCTAAGAGAAACATTTTGCCAATGTAGAAGAGGTGAAATAAAAAATGTCAGAGGCACTTGAAGGCACCAAAATGGATGAGCTCAAAAACTGTTTTGAGCAATGAAAAAAGTGTCTCAATAGATATATTGCATCACACAGAGAGTATATTGGTGGTGACTGAAGTCTAAACATGTGAAGACAAATACAAAACATTTTATAAATAAATGCCTTTTTTTTGAGGTCCCTCCTTTTAGAATTGCTTTGGATATAATTAGTTAAGATGAGGTCATATTGGAGCAATGTGGTTCTCTAACACAATATGACTAATGTTCTTATGAGAAGAGGAAATCTGGGCACATACAGCAAACAAGGAA
>NW_007077984.1:91979-93955 GCF_000164805.1 Carlito syrichta | reverse complement strand
GTTGAGGTTGCGGTGGTCGGGACCAGCCACTGCACTCCAGTCTGGGTGACAGAGTGAGACTACAACTCAAAAAAAAAAAAGAAAAACAATTAATTAAAATTAAAAATTCAGTTCTTTAGTCTCATTAGCTACATGGCAAGTGCTCGGTAGCTTCATGTTATATATTATAGAACATCTTCATGCAGTAAAAAAAAAATTTTAAGAGACAGCCCAGGCCGGGTCCAGTGGCTCAAGTCTGTAATCCCAGCATTTTGGGAGGCCAAAGCGAGAGGATTACCTGAGCCCAGGCATTCGAGACCAGCCTGGGCAACTTGGTGAGATTTGTCTCTACAATAAATTAGAAAAACAAAAGCAGCTGGGCGTGGTAGTGCGCACCTGTAGCTCTGGCTACTTGGAAGGCTGAAGCAAAAGGATTGCCTGAGCCCAGCAGGTCAAGGCTGTGGTGGCCGTGAGTGTGCCACTGCATGCCAGCCTGGGTGACAGAGTGAGACTCCGACTCAAAAAAAAAAAAAAAAAAGAGAGAGAGAGAAAGATAGCTCCGGCTGGAGTGCAATGGTGCAATCACAGCTCAAACTCTTTGGCTCAAGTAATCCTCCCACCTCTGCCTCCTGAATAGCTAGGACTACAGTCGTACACTGCTATGCACAGTTAATTTTTTCATTTTTTGTAGATACAGAGTCTCACTATGTTGCTCAGGTTGGTCTTGAATCCCTGGCCTCAAGTGATCCTTCTACCTCTGTCTCCTAAAGTGCTAGGATTACTGACAGGTATGAGCCACTGCACATGGTCCCAACTCACAAAGTTCTGCTGGACAGCACTGCTATAGTATTGATGAATGAGAGGTATGAAGGAAGGTTCCAAGGTAGCTGCAGTTTATGAAAGTACTGGAAAGCAAATTGCTTTGGAGAAAATGAGTTTTAACAGTTTGTGCATGTGGGTAATAGTTGCATCTTTAATTACTTCAAGAGAAGGAAGTAAAAATTGGAATTGCATAAAAATGAACCCTACAACAATAGACATAGTGATATAAGGTAGCAATTAAAATAATGTGTACTAAGAGCTGCTGTTGTCAAACACTGTGCTAAGTGTTTTGCAGATTATCTGTGAAGAATTAACCATTTTTACAAATGAGAAGATTGATGGTCAAGGATTAAGTAACTTGTTCAAAAATTGACCAAAGAAGTGGCAGAACAAGACTTTGAAGCCAGTTCCCAAAGCTTCATTCTCATTCTGTTATACCAGCAGTTCTCAACTGGAGACTAGGGAGGTGGAGGAGGTCAAGAGGTGTTTTCATCATCATCAGGATTGATTCGCAAACCAGGAACACTCCCTATTCCCAGGCAACTTTTCCCTAAAGCCCTTATTCACCCTCCCCCACCCTCTTTCCTACAATGTCCTCTGTAGCCATTCCCAGTCTACAACCATAGGGCTAAGACCAGAGGGGCAGGGGTTAAGCAAAGGTTGTGCTAGACCCCTAGAATTCGAATCTCTAAGTGGGATATAGAGCCAGGGTGTTTGGATTTACAAAAAAACTCTCCAAGTGATTCTCATACACATGCTCTAGTTGAAAAAGTTGTACCACACCATTAAAAAATTGGCAATTATTGTAGCTTTATAGTAAAGTTTGAAATCTGGTAATGTGGTACCACCTGCTTTGTTTTTTTTGTTGTTGTTGAGGATTGTTCTGGCTATCCTTGGTCGTTTGTGTTTCCATATGAATTCCTGTGTTGTTTTTTCTAGGTCTGAGAAGAATGTTGCCGGTAATTTGATGGGTATTGCATTAAATCTGTGGATTGCCTTAGGTAAGATGGACATCTTCACAATGTTGATTCTTCCAATCCACGAGCGTGGGATATTTTTCCACTTGTTTGTGTCATCTTTGATTTCTTTGTGGGACCTTATTAACCTGACAAGCTTCTGCAAAGCCAAAGAAACCATCAAGAGAGCAGGGAGATAGCCTACAGACTGGGAAAAAA
>NW_007077984.1:38062-91058 GCF_000164805.1 Carlito syrichta | reverse complement strand
GGGATGGGGAGACACCTCTTATCAACAAGAGTGCCTGAACGAAGCATATTTGTATACCTAGCCCTTAACTGTACCCCACAATATCATAATAAAAAATATTGTTTATAAAAAAATTGGCAATTAAATATTTAGTTAAATGAAAATAATTGTTGAAAAAGAGCACTTAAATAATACATATAGTATAATAATTACCAGAGTTTTATGACCTGGATTACATTACTAAAGACAGGCTTTTGTAGGGATTAAAAATCAAACAAACACAAATAAAACTCACTTAATTGTTAGATGGCTAACACTTTTTAAAAATATGCTTTTACAGGTCTAAAAATTGACCTTCCATACGACCCCACAATTTCCTTTCTGGGAATATACCCAGAGGAACTCAAATCACGCTATAAAAAAGATACCTGCACATACATGTTTATTGCAGCATTATTCACTATAGCAAAAACATGGAACCAACCGTGCTGCCCATTGAAAGAGGACTGGATTTTTTAAAATGTGGTAATGTGCATGATGGAATATTACACAGCCATAAAGAAGAACAAAATGATGAACTTCACATCAACTTGGATGGACTTTGAATCTATAATACTGAGTGATCTATCATAGATACAAAGAACTGATTACTACACGTTCTCACTCATAAGCAAACCTTGAACAATTATCATAATACTATAAGAAAGGGATTGGCAGTAGTGGGAAACTGCCAGGGGAGAAGGGGGACGCCTCACCAACAAGGGTACCTGCATAATGACCATTTGTATACCTAATCCTGAATTGTACCCCACATCTTTAAAATAAAAATAAATAAATAAATAAAAAATATGCTTTTACTCTTTATTTTGACAAGTAGAGAAATATAGATTAAGGGCTACATTTAATAAACTTAAAAGTAACCACATCTTTACAAATAAAATAAATATATAAATACATAATTTTAAGAAAAAGGCACCCACCACCAGAATTAAGAACCACCTTCCAAATTATTACTGAAAAAAAAAGTAAAAGCACAGTGCCAATGACATAGGCAAGAAAATGTAGAAAATAGCAAATAAACCTAAAAGAGCACCAAAAAGATGCCAGAAATGGAGCTTATGCATTAATTTTTATGCTAGTTGGCCATGTTTGACATTCTGGTTTTTGTTTGTTTGTTTGTTTGTTTCTTCTTGTGTTTGACATTTTGTAATAAAAAGCAGAAAGGCTCATACTGGGCTAAAAAAACAAAATGTGATTATGTGCTGCTTATAAAAGACAACCTAAACAAAATTACACTGAAAGGTTAAAATTAGACGGGTAAATAAAGACACACCAATCAAAGCTAGGCAGAAGAAAACATCAGATAATTCAAGACAAAAACACCATTCAAAATGAATGTTGATCAAATACTGGGATCAGGGAGGGCTTGAAACAATGGAGAACTTCTCAAAGTTTGCTAGATTCAATGATATAAAAATTGAAAATATTTGAGCAGCTAAACACAACACAATCAGACTGAAAGGGTAAACAAACTGACAAAAATATTTTCAAAGAATTTGTGCAAATCCCCAAGAAAAAAATTAATACAAAGATAGACAAATCGGAAATAAGGACATTGAATCAATGGAAATCAAAGAAATTAGACTAGCAATGAGATAACTTGCTTCTCTCAAATCAACCATTTCAAAAATTCTGTTAAGAACACTGGCGGAAATATAATTTGGTATCTTATTATTTAGAGATGATTCTGGCATTAGCTCTCTAAAGCTTTTATTTATTTATTTATTTATGAGTCAGAGTCTCACTCTGTCACCCAGACTGGAGCGCAGTGGCGTGCTCATGGTCACCGCAGCCTCGACCTGCTGGGTTCAGGTGATCCTTCTGCCTCAGTCTTCCAAGTAACTGGAACTACAGGTGTGTGCTACCACGCCCGGTTTATTTTTGATTTATTGTAGAGACAAGGGCTCACCAAGTTGCCCAGGTGGGTCTTGAACCCTTGAGCTCATGCAATCCTCTCACCTCAGCCTCCCAACTTGCTGGAATTACAGGTTTGAGCCACTGTGCCAGCCTACCCTCTAAAGCTTTCAAAGTGCTCGTTCCTTCTGAAACAATAACTCCACTTCTGAGAATCAAGCGTATGGACAGAATCAGAACTGTCAAACTCAGATTTATGAACAAAAGATGCTTAGGAAAATATCCTTTATGGTAGAAAGAATTTTGAGAGAGCCTGAAGGTTAAATGATGGAAAATTTTTTTAAAGTATACTATATACATAAGACAATATTATGAATCATCAAAATAATATTTAAGAAGCTCTTAATAAAATAAAGAAATGATGTATGGTATATTTTAAGTTTAAAAAGAAGGCTAAAAAGTGATATGCTAAATTCTATAAACTGGATATTAAACTGCATACTCACTATCATCTCAACAAAACTAATAGTGTCTCCTTTTGAGTAATAGGACTATAAGGTCTTTTTCTCAATTTTATACATTGAGCACTTTTATACTCAGATTACTTTTATATTCAGAAAAAAAGTTTGAGGAGAAACAAATCACTCAGTTATTGCTAAATCTTCAGTTCTAGCTCTCTTTTATTAATCATTATTCTTGGCTACAGAAACTACTTCTGGTAATCTTGAGCAAAAGTTAATTTGTTGCAGGGGTTTGGGAAACAAAAGGAAGGCTTGGAAGAGCCTGGTTAGCGCTGGGGCACTGCGACATATGCCCTCCCACTAGTCTTCGTATTATATTCCTTAGGTTTTGAAGTCCGGGGAAAAGGTGTCCCATGGTTTAGCCTAGGTCACCTGCTTGCATCAGTTTGAGGGAGCTGGCCCACTAATATCTACCAGAGGAGACAGACACCACCTCTCTCCAAGACTAGACATAGTAGGAGAAAGGTGAGCCCCCAAAATTATTAGGGTGCTGTTCGGAAGGGGGATCAGATCCTGTTGAACTGAAACATGATGTCATCACTCTATATTTATTGTTGGTAACTTTGCTTCTGAAGTGTCTTCTCCATCACTCCTTTCTTGTTCATTTCTTGTCTCTGAAATACAACATCTCTTCCTTCTACTTCATTCCAACTTTCTCACTCAGGTTCACCAATCAAACATCCAGTGGATGTTTCTCAGGTCTTATCTTTCTAATGTCTTAGTTTGTGTTCCCCTAAAAGCAGAACCTGAAATGAGAACTTGGCTGTAAATAGTTAATTGGGAGGTGACCCCAGGTAAAGGAGTGAAGAAGCAAGAAGAAAAGGGAAGGAAGTCAACATAGTGCGGTTACCAACAAGTTATCACTATGGGCAAGCGAAGCTTATTTCTAGCCTGTCATGCCCATGGACAGAGTAAGAGTAGGCTCTGGAAGCCAGAGAAAGAATCAAAGAGATACGGTGTCTAGTAGTTGGAAGTCTGACCATACACACTGGTAAGAACTGAGGGACTATGGGTGGGGCACTGACAGGATTTGCTTTACTAGATATTTCTGTGTGTGGTTTCACACTGCTGATGACTCTTCCTGAAATGCTTCCTTCCCTGGAAGCATGCTGGAACACCTCACCCCACTTGTTTTCTGCCTTCTCTTGCCGTTTCTTCTCAATTTTCTTCTATGTAGGCTCTTAGTTTTCTGTTTGTTTTGTTTTGTTTTTCTCTATACTTAGATGTTGGTAATTAGCTAACTGTTATCTTCTCAACCCACACTTTTCTCGGCAACCTCAATCACATCCTTGCCACCAGTCATCTAGGTCCGTAAGCCAGAGACTTACAGAGACTTACCTGTGGTGTTTAATGGGGCACAAAGTCTTAACGGTCCTAACTTCACATCTTCTCTTTTTTGCCCTCTCTGCCTTTAAGATAGACTACTTTTATGCACCCTGATCAATAAAGTCCAGGTGTAGAGGGAACTCCTAGCTTTGTTCCAAACTTTTTTTTCGTTGTTGTTCCTTTTTGGCTCGATTCACTTCCTGAAACCTTGTTGACTTCATCCTGCCCCTTTTGTATGAAAGACTTCAGCCTCCCTGGATCACCTCAAAGTGATAGGAGGAGTCCAAATCAGTTAGGATCCATTTCAGTTGTAAATTACAGAAATCCAAAATATCTGGTGCTTAAATAAGATAGAGGTATATTCATTTCTTATGTTAAAAAAATTTTCAAAGAAAGTCAGTTCAGGGCCGATGTGGTCACTTAGTTTCTGCTTCTGAGGGAATCTAAACTAGGACAATGGGGTAAAAATTCACTTGGGACATTTGATTCATAAGAATTTCATAAGAGTATAGTTCTTTACCAACTTGGTTAAATTTCAGGTGTACATGATCTGTGGAGGGAAGCAGCCCTAGGAAGGTTTTCAAGAAATTACTTCTCCTCCTTCATGTGGAACTATGACATGATACTGCTTTGCAGGAGCCTAGAAACAGTTCAGTTTTGAGGGGAATCAGAATGTGAGACTGGCAGACTTCTTCCTCCTGGGGTTTCCTGGGATACTACAGCCCCCAATTCCTTCCACCATCACCAGTATCCTCACTTCTCAGCATCTTTCTTCACCTCAGGCATACTCACTCTGGAACCCAGCAGCCCGCTCACAGGCTCCTCCAGGGTCTTATCTTACTCCATCCCATGCTCCCTAGGTCCAAAACACCCATTACTGGACAAATGTGTCACTGGGCTGTCAGGGTCCTAAGAACTAATAAGGGAAACACCTGAAGTGTTAAGAGTTGATAATAGCTTGTTGAGTTAAAACTCCTCTCAGGAGATACTCCCTTTTTTTTTTTTTTTTTTGGTTAGAGACAGGGTCTTGCTCTATCACTAAAACTGGAGTGCAGTGGTGAGATCGTACCTCATTGCAACCTCTAACTCCTGGCCTTAAGCAATCCTCCCACCTCAGCCTTCTAAGTAGCTGGGACTACAGATGCATGCCACTTCACCTGGCTACTTTTACTTAAGAGACAGGGTCTCACTATGTTGCCCAGGCAGATCTTGAACTCCGAGCCTCATGTGATCCTCCTGCCTTGGCCTCCCAAAGTGCTGGGGTTACAGGCATGAGCCACTATACTCCCTGCCCACCTATAAGATATTTGCATATTAAAAGGAAACAATCAGCCAGACTCGGTGGCTCAGCCTGTAATCCCGCACCTTTGGGAGGCTGAGGTGAGTGGATTGCCTGAGCCCGCGGGTTTGAGACCCACCTGGGCAGCGAGACCTCATCTCTACAATAAATCAAAAAATCAGCCGGGCGTGGTAGCGCATGCCTGTAATTCCGGCTACTCGGAAGGCTGAGGCGGAAGGATCGCCGGAGCCCAGCAGGTCGAGGCTGCGGTGGCCGGGAGCGGCCACTGCACTCCAGTCTGGTCGACAGAGTGAGACTCCAACTCAAAAAAAAAAAGGAAAAAAAGAAGGAAACAATCATGAACCAGTGTTTTAAAAAATCATCTTAGCTTCAAAGAAAGTGATAATTATCTGAAGAACAACCTAGGGCAGATAGATGAGGCTGCTCGTGGCTTTAGACCACCAGTATGGAAGTTTTGTCTACTCTGAGCCCTGCCTTCTGCCTTAGGCCCCACTGGTGGCTCCAAGACCTAAGGGGGTCTTTGTTCCAGCCACACCTGTAACCCACACCAGCACATGGGTAGGGAAATCACCTTTCACTGTTGAGGGAGAAATGGAGCTGTCCAGGGGGGCCAAGGCAAGATTGAGAGCCAGTGCCTTAAAACAGAAAAATGTGCTTTTAAAATTTTTGACTGGGAAAATTTCCAAAACTACACAAAAGCAGAGAATACAATTAACTCCTTCATATTCATTACCCAGATTCAACAACCACTAATATTTTGCCATTCTTATTTATCAGATAGTCTCCCCCCACTTTTTTTTGCTAAGTTCTCAATGGCAAATCTCAGTTGTCATGACATTTCACTCCAATATGGAGAGAGAGAGAGAGAGAGAGAGAGAGAGATGGAGGAAGGGAGGGAGGGGAAAAGGAGAGGAAGAAAAGGATTTTTCTAAAAAAAAGAAAAGAAAAAGATTTTTCTTATGTAACCACAATGCTATTTTCACAATTAACAACAATTATAAATATCATCTGCTACTCAGTTAATATTTAAATTTCTAAACAATTGGGAACACTTTTTAAATGGTGGGATGCTCTTTACAACACAAGAGCAGACAGATTTGTAGGAATGAATTAGGAGAGGAGGGATTGTCTCAGACACTCAGAACATCTAGTTGACCCAAACTAAGATGGAGTCTTGTTAAGCTAAAAAAGCAAATGATCTCCTTATACTTCATCAGTGCAATAAACAGAAAACCTGTTCATGCTGTGCTTGTAATCACAGGACTTTAAAGGTATTAGAAGGATTTCCACCCCCCTCAAAGGGTACATATCAGTCTCCCTGTGAAACAATGAGAATAAAAGACTCCTTGTCCATTCTAAAGGGGAACATTACAGTGTCCACTTGTCGTTCTTTATATCAAAGGCTCAGGGAAAAAATGATGAGGATTTGTACATTTGTACACAAGCCAGGAATTGCCCATTAACTTTCTAAATGATTTGGTCACAGTCTACTGAATGTGGAAGAACTGCCAAGGATGAAATAGCTTTTTCTGCCCAACTGGAACTAAGGGAAAGTGGTTTGAGACAGAGAGTGACAAACTGGAGAAAGATAAAAATCACCACAACACCTACCAGTTTTCTTAGAAAAGACTCTGCTTTCATCTTATCTGGTAGAGCATCTCCTTGGTTGAAAATCAGTGCTGTCTAGTTAGAGCTAACATATTTTAGCTTTCATGACATCCCTGGCACTATTCTCAAGACTCGCTATGCCCCTGCTCATTTATCCCACACAACCCTATGAAGTAAGTATAATGATTATTCTCACTTTTACAAATGAAAAAACTGAAATGCATACAAGTTAAGACATAACTTGTCCAAGATTATAGAGTCAGTCCATGGAAGAGGCAAGGTCTGAACCGAGGGCATCTAGCTCTGGCCTGCACTCATAACCACTGTGCTGTGAGTAGGATGAAATGCTGTGATATGTATACACCTGGTCTTGTCTGATACCATTGCCTACGTCGTTTACACCTATCCCTACCCTTTTGCCACTGTCCTAATTCATCTCTGCTTACTCGCCTCTTCCCAAATAAAGCTGTAAGCTTCTTGAAAACAAAGACTGCTATGTCCCAACAGTGCTTAGCAATAGTAGATGTGCAATAGCTGAATATGCACTGTAACAGGTCCAGGATGCGGGCAACACAAGGGAGGCAATGACCTCTGGTGCAAGATCAAAGGGGACTCAAAAACACTCAGTCATCAAGATGAATCATATTTTAATGCAATTTTTTAAAATCAACATAAGGGTCAGTAACAGTGCCCTGCTGAGCCATATAGGAACCTGAGGCAAAAAGGAAAAATTAGCAATTGTGAACCTGTCTTTGTTTCAAGTATTGATACTTTGGTACTCATGGAGTTTTTGCATCAATTTTGATTTTTAAAAAATATTGCATTAAAATGTTATTTTTCTCAGCTGGGTGTGGTGGCTCATGCCTGTAATACCAACACTTTGAGAGGCCAAGGCAGGATGACTGAGCCCAGGAGTTTGAGACCAGCCTGGGCAACATAGTGAGAACCTGACTCTACAAAAAAAATTTTTTTTTAATTAGCTGGGAGTAATGGTGCACACCTGTAGTCCCAGCTATTGAGGCAGAAGGATCACCTGAGCCCAGGAGGTCAAAGCTGCAGTGAGCCATGAGCATGTCATTGTACTCTAGCCTGGACAATAGAGTGAGATTATTTTTATTCATAGACCATGCCATCTATGAATAATATGTAGAGAGACTATAGAGGCACCATCTATAAATAAAAATAAAAAATACTATAATACTCAGTGATCTATCACAGAAACAAAGAACTGAGTACCACATATTTTCACTCATAAGTGGACCCTGGACATTTATCATAATACTATAAAAAAGGGATTGACTATAGTGAGAAACTGCCAGGGGAAGGAGAAGAGGGGCACACTTCATCAATAAGGGTATCCGATCACAAACCAGATAAAGTGGGGAACAAAATGAGGCCCAAACTTTACATGTACAGTGACCATTTGTATACCTAACCCTGAACTGTACCCATCTTTAAAATAAAATAAAACGTTATTTTTCTTGATGACTGAATTTTGGAGTACCCCCTTCAATTTTGCCCCTGAGGCCAGTACCTTATTTACCTCCCCCCATTCAGACCCTGTGGATAACTGAATCAATGGATTCACATGCCAACATTGACATTTTACAGATGAGAAAACTGAGACCAAGGCGCAGAGAGGTAGAAAGCTTTACTCAAGGTTACACAACTAATTGGTGTCAATTCTTTTGGCATTAAAATATAGGCTTCATAATTCCCATTCCTCAAACTTAATATCTTAAAAGTGGAATTTATGCTTTACCAAGAACACTGAATGGCACAAATAAATGAAACAGATAGGTAAAAAATGGTTTTCAAGGTTGATCTAATGAATGCATTGTCAGCAACTTACATATGATAATACTAAAAATGTGACTTTACCATCACCATTTTAAAAGAATTCCTAATAATTTATTCAAAAACATTTATTCAGCACCAACCACGGACTTTCTTCCTTTTTTATTTTCGAACAAAACTGCTAATGGGTCATAAAATGACCCCAAAACACTGGTAATAAAATAATTTGTTAGATTAGTCACTGGGTAACCCAACATTAAATGAAATGACTGGGTGTTTTATCTAAAAACAAAACAGAACAACGTTGATACTCTCAATGAATAATGGAAAACCCAAATAAACCAACCTACAGTTAACCAACAAACTTTAAAGTTGTTAAGAGACATTGTTTCTAAGAAATTCTTTATGTTTGCCTGTCTAACCTGAGATTGATCCTGTTATTTCAAACAGGTTGTTAATAAGGTTATAGCCATTTTCCAACTCTCTAGAAAAGCCCTGCAAAGAGCATGTCCTATTAACAACTCATTTGCTAAACTGACATTCACTGAGCACCTACCAAGTACCTATGGTACGAATGTTCAGTGCTCTGAATGTTTGTGTCCCCCCAACTTCAATGTTGAAATTCCAACACTCATGGCAGTATTTAAAAATGAAGCCTTTGGGAGGTGATACTTGGGATTATGACCTTATAAAAGAGGCACTAGAGAGACCCTTGCTCCTTATACTATATGAATACACAGTGAGAAGGCACCATCTATGAACCAGGGAGCGGGTCTTTACTAGACACTGAATCTGCTTGTGCCTTGATCTTGGACTGCTCAGCCTCCAAAACTGTGAGAAATAGATTTCTGTTGTTTATAAGCCATCTAGTTAATGATATTTTGTTATAGCAGGTCAAATGGACTAAGACAGGCAGGTTGTATGTTAGATGCTGGAACGCAGAGATGCAGAGTTAGGGGTGAGGGTGGAGGTAGGAGTGGGAGAAGTCCAACAGGGAAAGAGTTATAATACATTCAGAGACCTATCATGAAAGATTGGGGAAGGCTTCTCAGAGGAGTTAGGAGCATGCCAGTTCAGAGTTGTAGGGTTTGAAAGGACCCAAAAGATAGCCCTTCCCCACTATCTGAATCAGTTGTGGACTAAGACAAAGAAGTTGGTAGTTGGAGACTACCATTATCCTTGATAGAGCTGATATTGGAGAATGCGGCTTATACCTACCAGCAAGTGGGCTTCCCAATGTCAAACCCTCAAATTAGACTGACCACCCACCCAACATCCCTGAACCAGAGCAAACCTTGCCCCCTGCAGGGACAGAGCCTGCTTGTGGAACTGTGGAAGAGAATGATGCTCCCTGAGGGCAGTATGATGGGTTGAAAAATGCGTGCTCCATATTGTCTGCATGGTATGAACAATGTGATATAAATATGCATATGTGTATAAGTAAACTTTAACTCCTAGAGGAGGTTAGTTAGCATTTAAAGCACCTACTCAGGAATCCATATTCTATAGATGTTTAAGAGCTACAAATATTGTTATCTAAATCTATATACCCAGTGATTTTGTGAATGAATGTGTTATAAATAATTTTTCATTGGTAAAATGACTGATGTTTGATGTATGTGTGTGTGTATTTGTGTGTGTGTGTGTGTGTGTGTGTGTGTGTAGCAGGCTAGAAAGGTTTTACTAGCCCAACTGCCTTTGCACAAGTGAAGTATAAAGAGTAGTCTAATATCTTTGGAGTGGTGCCCTGGGTTTAAATTCACATTGGTCCTGTGCCCACAATGCCATGAAGGACTCGGTTGGAGAGTTAACTGTAGGATTGGCCAGTTCCATCATCAGAATTTTGTTGCATTCATCCTAGAGTGAACCTTTCTTGTAAGGTGCTTTTTAGAATGCACAAGGACAGAGAGTGGGACTTCCATGAGTTTATAAGAACACATTGCATGACTTTTAGTGGCTATTTACTGATAAATATACATTTGGTAGGATTTGCTCTAGGACTGGCTTTTATTATGAGACCACCTTGCAGCTAGGTTGTAGGGGTGGAGATGCTTACTTCGCTCTACCTTTCTTTGCTAGAGGTTACCCAAAAGAGCCTGACCACTGAAGAATGGCCAAATAGGCCTGGGTCAATTCACCGCATCCTTTCCAAACACACCAATCAAGTACGTCACTCCTCCCTAACCCCAGGGGTGGAGAGGGCAGGTGTGCTACACTAATGGATGTCCCTTCACATGAAAAGGAAAATCAGTAGTAGGAAATAAGAGTTCCCCTAACAGTGGACAAGCCAGTGTTCTAGGCAATAGAAATAACATGTATGAAACCACAGAGTTCTTGATGAGCACATTCAGGAAATTAGAGCTCATTCAATATCCCTGGAGTATAAAGGGGCCATGGGGGAATGGTGGGGGATAAAAGTAGACATTTAAGCAGGGATCTGTCACAAATCCATACACATAATTTAACAACCATGGAGCAATTCAAAAAGGAAGGGATTTGCATATCTAAGAAATCACTTTGTTGGCAGTGTGGCACATAGACTGTGAGGGTAAAGGTGACGAGACTAGAGGCAGGGTTACCTAGAAAGTAAGAAAATGCCAAAAGAGATGATGAAATGGTCTGAACTAAAAGAGTGGAAGGGAGGTGGTGAAGGAGGAAAGAACATGAATGACATTTAGAAAGGAAAATTGGAAAGAGCTAGTGATTGAGTGGATAGATGGGGTAAGAGAGAGAGGCTTGTCAAGTTCATTTTCAAAGTACGCAAGTGGGCATAAGTCACAGAGAAGCATTCAATCTACAAATATTTATCGAGTCACTAAAATATAAATAGCAAATTTATAGTAATAAATATAGGTGGTAGATTATATTTCCAAGATGACTGCCACTAACACAAATTTCCGGGTATAAAATTCTTCTCTCTGTGCCATGTATATAGTGCCCAGAGACCAGGACTGCTTTAATATATGTTCCTTATGCTCAGTAGATGATTAACCTCTGCTTAGTTAGTGCCTGGCATGTGGTAGTCTCTCAATAAGTATCTGCTAACTAAATGAGAGGATAAATCTGGACGTATAATACCTCTGTGTGTTAGTTACCCAATGCTGTGTAGTAAATTACCCCAAAACGTAGCAACTTAAAAGAAAGGACATTTATTATCTCACAGTTTCTGTGGGGAAAAAAAATCAGGGAACAGCTTGGCTGAATGGTTCTGGTTCAGGGTCTCTCACGAGGCTACAATCAAGGCATCTGCTGGGACTACAGCCATCTGAGACTTGATAAGACTGGAGCTTCCTCCCTTCCAAGCATACCATGTGGCTGTTGGTCAGAGGCAGCAGTTCCTTGTCATGTGATCCTCTCTGTAGGGTTGCTCACACATGGCAGCTGGCTTGTCTTAGAGCGGATGATGGTGATGTATATAAGAGAGAGAGAGAGAGAGCCCGGCTCGGTGGCTCAGCTTGTAATCCCGCGCCTTTGGGAGGCTGAGGTGAGTGCATTGCCTGAGCCCGCGGGTTCGAGACCCGCCTGGGCAGCAAGACCTCATCTCTACAAAAAATCAGCCGGGCGTGGTAGCGCATGCCTGTAATTCCGGCTACTCGGAAGGCTGAGGCGGAAGGATCGCCGGAGCCCAGCAGGTCGAGGCTGCGGTGGCCGGGAGCGGCCACTGCACTCCAGTCTGGGCGACAGAGTGAGACTCCAACTCAAAAAAAAAAGAGAGAGAGAGAGGGCCACACTGCCTTTTATGACCGAGTTTCAAGTCACACACCACCACTTGTGCCTTATTCTATTCATTAGAAGCAAGTGACTACCAAGTCAGTCATCACTCTTGGGATTATAAAATATCAGGAGGTGGAGATCATTGGGGACCTTCCTGGAGACCACCTACTGTACCTTGTGAATTGTTAATGGACTATGAAAATAGCAGTCTTCAAATGTCCAGACAAATGTGTTATTGCTGTGAAAGTGATTATAAATTATTTGTCAACCTTTATCTCATAGTTTTGCAAACATGGTAACACTATCACCTCTTTGTTCCTCAAATGCACACGGCACTCCAGCAGGCAAATGAATGACAGGAATAACAACTACCTTTGCACTGCAAATAGTCCAGGTAGGTTAGGATGAATTGCTTTGAGGCAGTTTTTGTTTGCATGTTTTTGAAGCACACAAGAAATTGTTCCTTGATTAGAATGGAAAGTTAGGTTTGTTTTCTCAACCCCATCCCCATCAACCCAGCAAAACAAGATACCAGGTTGAGCATAAAAAAGGACTAATGGATTCAGAGTCCATTTTATTTAAACTCCTATTCTAAAATGCCCTGTGGTAAGACAAGCAAAGTATCACTATAATCAGGAATTATCTTGTGAAAGTGGTCAGTGTTTTCCAAAGAACAAAATTTGCTTTAGGGATGGGGAAAATATCATTTTCTTGTTTTTAAAATGCACACACTTTCTCATGAAAAATTTAAAGTAAGAAAAATGAAATGCTTTGTTTGTTAATGAATTTATTAAACAGTGATGTGAGCTAAATCTGCCAGAGTCAAAACTGGTCTCCTGTGAGTATTTTCTAGTTGGTAAGCCTATATGGTCTTTTGATGAGTTAGAAAATATGTGGCTATTTTTAGCCCATTATTTCTGCAGCCTCAGCTGGCACCTGCACAACTCCTCATTTCGTGGGATGAGTCCCTTCATGCCAATCCCAGATAATGCCTCAGAATAAGCAATTAAACCTTCACTGGGAGCACACGAGGAAAAGTAGAGAAAACAGTTTTTCCTCTTACAGAGCATTTGAATAAAACTATCCCAGTGGAGAAATGAAATTTGTCCGCTTGGTATCAAACAAACTAAGAAAATTTCCCGAAATTATGCTGTGGGTGTGAACAATTTCATACAGCCTTTCTCCCCAAACAGTTTGGCATGGTGGCTGCCAACGCTGGCCCAGATGTTTTACATCAGTCTTCCATGATGGCATCTTTACCTTGGCTGGCCAAAGCTCAGTATTTGCTCTAGCTGATTTTTCCTAAATGCTGTACTCCGAAGACCAAATGGATCTTAGTCTTTACAGTTTTGTACCACCTTGGCAAACTATGTGGCTGGTAACCTTAGCCATAAAAATGCTTTTAAAACATTTCTGAGCAATAATTAGATTAAAGTCTGCCCTTTGAAGTCTGCCTCTAGTTGGCATTTTGGATATCAGTTAACAAACTCAGACTCAGATTTTGTGTTCATATGTTGGCCACGTGACTTCAGGGCCTATTAAGCTTTTATTCTGAGACTGGATTTGTGGGTAGGAGCAAGTTTATCGACACCAATACATCTTTGGAGAAAAGTGCTTTTATCAAGTAGCATTCTCTTCTTTCCTTAACCAGCTCCCTTTTCTAGCAAAGGTTTAAATAACAATTCATGTTGGCCTAGACTAGTGCTTCTCCAACACTAACGTGCATATGAATCCCAAACATCTTAATAAAATGCAGGTTCTGATTCCGTAGGTCTGGGGTGGGCAAGGAGAGTCTGCATTTCTAATGAGTTTCCAGATTATGCTGATATTGTTAGTTCCAGACCAATTTTGAGTCACAAAGACCTAGAACTCATCCGATAGCAATTAGAGACAAAAATCGATTTGCTTGGATAGAAACTCAGTTGTTGCTCTTAGATGAGCAGTTTTGGGGTTGAGAACCAATATCTTCTTTCTCTTTGTCTGTCTGTCTCAGGGCAAACTCTTGTATTTCCCTCTGGCTAATTAGTTTGAATAAATAAAACAGCATTTGAGTCACTTTAGATCGATAAACACATTTCTTGCCTCTAACGACTTGTAGTGAGTAATGGAATTGGCTGAACATTTTTAGCCATTGTCTTTTCTCTGTAAAATGTCAGCACATTAACTGTGGTTTTATTTACTTCATTTGAAGTGACCTCAAATGCTGCACAGGAAACACTCTACAAGCTACTTTAAGATAATTAATCATATTGAATTAGCTTTTGGTTTTTAAAAGTGTTTCTAATGCCAATATATTCTCAAGGACTTTCGGTGTCATTTCATCAACCTCTCTCTCCCTCTCAACTGGCCCATGTCTTACAGACTCCAGAAAGCTTCCCAAACTCATTGACTAATACTAATCTTTTCAAGCAAGACGGAGGCATCCATTTCTTAAGGATGTTCCATCTAGCTTCATGAAGCAAACTGCTAAGGGAGACTGGGAGTGGGACATCAGCTGTCAGAGAACGAACAGCAGACCAGAGAAAAATTCCCTCTATTGATCACCAGAGAGCTGCTGGCAAACCTAGAGGACTGACCACACTTACACACTATTTAATTTAGCAGACTATGTTCTCCTTTGGGTCTTTTTTGCTACCTGGAGAATATGGAGTCTACAAGTGATTCCCATAGAATCTTTTTCAGATTAATTTGTCAAGATTGTGTCAGAGCAAATACTCAGGACAGAAAGAATACAATTTTACAATTTTGAAGTCACTCCAATGTCTTGGAAGGTGTAGAACCTATTTATTTGTTTGTAGAACTATGGGTGACTTTTTTGAGTTGTAATTTAATGGTTGATCATTTCTTGTACTTTTATGAAAAAAAGACGGAAGCTACATTTTTGCTATATTACCCTAGAGAGAAACTTCTGGAATCACACTGCCTGGGTTCAAACCCTAGCACTGTTTTATTACAACCTATCTGATCTTAACTTAAGGTGACTTAATTCACTTAACTTCAGTTTCTTCATCTAAAAATAGGAATAATAAAAGTACTGTCTCTGTAGGGAGCTTGAAAGACTACTCCCTGGCACTGAGGATGTGCCCAATAAAAGTTATCTTATTTTAATATCATTCAACACAATTAACTGCAAAGTGTCTAACATGGAGTATTAAAACATAACCTACTATCAATTTCTGTCCATGTAATTCTAAAACAACTGGTCAACTTCTGCATTAAGTCAAGTCAATGATTTGTTGGTGTGACAAGGCAGCTGTATCAACCTGTTGCCCAGGCTGGAGTGCAGCGGTGTGATCACTGCTCACTGCAGCCTCGACCTCCTGGGCTCAGGTGATCCTTCCACCTCAGTGTCCTAAGTAGCTGGGACTACAGGAACGCACCACCATGCCCTGCTGATTTTTTTATTTTTAGTAGAGACAAGGTCTCACTATGTTGCCTAGGCTGGTCTTGAACTCCTGGACTCAAGCAATCCTCCCACCTCAGCCTCCCAAAATGCTGGGATTACCTTGCCTGGCCAGTAGTCTTTACTCAAATGAACAAATTAGCATAAAAACTTTCACTCTTCAGTTAGGCAAAACATCTATGTAGGTCAATTTTAAGGTACAAGATTCGTTTTAGAAACAGTCATGGAGACACTGGTGAAGAAATCCAAAGTTTAATTATGCATAGATGTGTACCAAAACCAGAACTGGTTCTCAGTACCTTCACAGTAAAAGCAGAGTTTGTCCCCTGTCTGAATGCTTCAGTGGTATTCCATTGATACTTACTGAATTATTACAGTATTAATAATAACCCAAATAAAATAGAACCAGGTTACAATCAGACCTTTACTTCAAGAATCCTGTAATAATATCCCAAGTTGCTGGATGCTGAGGGTAAAATCACTGAACAACTTCGTATACAGACAGAACCATTTTATGTTCAGCTATAGCACACTCAACCTTTGACATTAGAATCTGTTTATGAATCAAGACATGTTAGGAAGTCCAAAGGCTTTCCCCTGAACGCTCTGGAAAATGGTGGACAATATGTTAAGGCAAACAGTTTAGAAAAGCTCAAAATAAAAATAAATGCATGATAAACATATCAGAACTGTTGACATTTCAGTCCTGTTGGTCAGGGAATATCTTGTCATTTTTATAAGGAAATCTTTTTTTCCCTTTAAAGTCACTTCAGAGGCAACATTATTTTTCCTTGCCATTCAAAAAAAAAAAAGGCTTTACTTGTCATAAAATAGACGAAAAAGCTCCGAACCCAAGCACACAAAAGCCTTAAATGCATGTGACCTATCGTTACCTTTCCTACAATAGTCCTTATGTTAGATGATGCTAAAAACTCTCTTTTTGCATTTCTTTTCTGGGCTTTACCCTCTCTGAGCAACGGTTGCTAGAGTCTTTTAGAATGACTTCTATTTGCTAATTGGATTAAAGGTGAGATAACAGCAAAGATTTTTTTCAATATCCTGGTTAACACTCCTAATCTTGGAAACAGATGTTCCCACACCTTTTTGCATCTTTGTGTTCAGTGATTAAAGAAAGAAGGTTTCAGAATCTCCAAATAATTCCAATTCATTTTCCACACAGTTCAAAGTGGCAAGCTATTAAGATAAATACCTTGAACCTTAAATGAAATAAACGGGAGGTGAAAGAAGATGGAAAAGGATGGGAGGAGTCTGTTGACTTGTTCTTTTTCTGTATTTCTCTCAACTCTCAGAACCATCCTTTAAATATATTTATTGAAGCAGTTAATGCTTTTTATGATCCCATGCACATAGATAAAAACATTAAAATGCACTTACCGTGTGGAAAAGGAAAGGTAATTTTAACTTACATGGTTACACTACCTTCATTGCAGACAGTTTGCATACCTAAAATACCAGAAAAAAGCAGAAAAAAATTTCTCCATGAGAAAAAAATGTACTAAGTTTAATACACAAATAAAACCCTCCCTCATCCCTCACAATAATTGTGTCTCAACTTACTTTGCTTTCATCCAACAATGTTTATATAAGTTTTATAGGTCATTTGTACCTGAGGAACTGGGAACATTATTATTTTAATAAGAAGTAGAGGCCTTAATGAAAAATATGATTTCTAATGTTCAAGTAGTATTAAGAAGAGGCACAAAAATCTTGTTACAGTGGTACTCTGGTTGAAAGTTTTAACAAATTTAGTTTATTGTTTAGGAAACATTCTTTGGCTGTGTTTATCAGTGAGAGCGATTAATCCAGTATTATAAAAACCTTACATTTTCCATAACCAATATGTGGAATCGAAGATGTACAGGGCTTCTGTTTACATTTGATTTTATACAAAAACCTTGGTATACATAAAGAAAGGGAGATTCTTGGGCTATGCTTCCAGTAAGTCTGAAGTTGGCCTGAGAATCTGCATTCAAACCAATAACCTTAGATGATTCTGCTGTTGGTGGTCTGGAGATCATCCCTGGAGAGGCCCGGTTCTGTAGCTCTACTTGAGATCTGTGATGATGCAACTCAGCTGCTGATGGCTAGCCTCCTCTCCCACTGCTGTTACTAAACATCCTTCAACAAAGGGGGGATGGCTTTAAGATGGTAATCAAATCACCTTGAAATACATTTAGAATTAGCCCCAATGATGACAGTTTTTAACTAAACTCCTTTGATCTTTTCACTGGACTCCTCTTGCAATTAGTGAATATGTAGGGGCGTGTCTGGTAACACTCTACTAATCACATTACTTGTTTGGCTTGAACACTCCAGTTAGATATTCAAGATGGGGCTGTCTATTCACCCAGTTTTGAAATCCAAATAAAACATTTGAATTCAAATAAAGGGTTCTTAGCCTACCACCCTTATATATTGGAGTAGTGATTACATCATTTAGAGTAAATATTCATAAATAGCACCTATGCATAAACATCTATACACGGCAGTCTATACAAAAAAAGTTTGTAATGTGGTAACCCCAAAACTGAGAGGGCTTCTGTATAATGTTCACCTGTTCCAAAGAAGTCACCCTGAGGTCAAGCAAGGGAGGACATTGGCTTATTAAACTTAAGGGAGGCATCGATGGCCGCAGGTTTGTGAAGAATCTGTAATTCACAGGTAACCATGCCTCAGGGCAGTACAGCAAACAGTTTATAACTGGTGCTTACAATTACATTGATTACATGTGACAACTACATTGTTTTCAGCTTTGCTTGGTCACTTGTATCCCACGATCCATTACTGGGAATATGAATACCCTTCATAGACCAGCTTTGGGTCTCTTGGGTTTCCTTCCAGAGTGAAAGGGAAGGGAGAAACAGTCCATGTCCAGACAATACCCCACAATGTCAAAGGGTAAAAAGAAAGGATTGAATTTAGACAAAGAACTATTTTGATGATCAGTATATAGTATAATATATATAGAATCTGTTTATGAATCAAGACATGTTAGGAAGTCCAAGGGCTTTCCCCTGAACGCTCTGGAAAATGGTGGACAATATGTTAAGGCAAACAGTTTAGAAAAGCTCAAAATAAAAATAAATGCATGATGAACTTCACATGCTATTATTTTATCATTCAAAATAAGTTTAGATGTATTCATGCAAGTGAGATTTGAGGTTTCTGGTGAATTCTAGATTGCCTCTGAGTAGTTTGTCCCTTATCACAACCAACTGGAGGAAGAAAGGAACAGAAAGAAGGCTGCTGCTCCAGAGAATGGCTTCCCTTCCCCTGTATGAGTACTGAAACACCTCTACAAATGAGGCCAGATAAGCTCTTACAAATGAAATATAAGGTAGAACTCTTGTGGAATCCAACTACTCTCCTTATCCCTCTTTTCCTTATCCCTCCTTATCTCTCTTTTCTCTTCTATTGGCACCCTGAAGAAAGGAGGGGAAATGTGGTAGGAGATATGTGTTCACAATTCTTCCCTTGATTCCCTTCACTGTGCCATGGCTTCACTGGTAAAGTATGCTTCTCTGTCCCATTAACTTTGAGGTTGGCATATGACTTGCTCTGAAAGTAGGCAGAAGTGATAATGAATGAGTTCT
Source organism: Carlito syrichta (assembly GCF_000164805.1). Classification (NCBI taxonomy): domain Eukaryota; kingdom Metazoa; phylum Chordata; class Mammalia; order Primates; family Tarsiidae; genus Carlito; species Carlito syrichta. The sequence continues at coordinate 71,882 of NW_007077984.1, read as the reverse complement.
GAGATGAATCATTAAAAGGCACTGCAAATTTCTGCCAGGCCCTTCTTGCCATCCTGTCATTTACCATAAGAACATGCCCCAGGTAATTTCTGGCTCCAGAATGTGGCCATGTGGAACAGGCCTCAATCCAATTTGCCGCAGCCTTAAGGAGAGCTGCTACAGCTGGCTCATAGACATGAATGAGAAGAGTATTGTTTTAGTAGGCCACTAAGATTTAGGGGCTGTTTGTTATGCAGCATTAGCTGCATAACATTAGCAGACAAATGCAGGAAGGTAACCACCATTTACTCATGGCCCATTCCCTGAAAACCACCATTTACAATAGCTCTTTCAGTCTATAAAATTCCCTCTGAAGTGCTCCCATTTTTCTTAAAACATTATCTCAAATAAGGCAAGACCCCACAGCTAATAAGTGACTGAGTCAGAGACTCAAATTCACATATGCCCATATATAAATATGGTAACTTTTCCATGGCCTTCTCCTGCCTTCCTGCAGTTTACATCAACAGGTAATAACAGCAACAACAACATAAAAACCAATGTCCTTCTTTTATGAAGCGCTTTTCAGTTCATTGCACTTTCCTACATCTTCCTTTATCAATAAGAATACATCACTAATTGGGGCACTTAGTCCTGTTTAGTTCTGCTCTAGATTGAGTCATAACCCACGAGATTTGAAATGGTAAGTCGTCAGCTCAGAAAGTATTATGCTTTTATTTTTTATTTATTTTATTTTATTTTATTTTTTGAGTTGGAGTCTCACTCCGTCACTCAGGCTGGAGTGCTGTGGCATGCCCACGGCCACCCCAGCATTGACCCACTGGGTTCCGGCGATCCTTCTGCCTCAGTCTTCCAAGTAGCCAGAACTACAGGTGTGCACTACCATCCCCGGCTAATTTTTGATTTATTGTAGAGACAAGATCTCGCCAAGTTGCCCGAGCTGATCTCGAACCCGCGAGCTCAGGCAAACCACTTGCCTCAGCCTCCCAAAGTGCTGGGATTACAGGCTGAGTCACCAAGCTCGGCCACATTATGTTTTAAAGCCACAGGAAAGCTTAAAATAGACGGAATATTCTGAGGTTATAGAGAAAATGTACCAGATAAAATACCAGTTGAGTCAATGTTTGGTGCTTTACTTGATCAAGGCAGACAGCTGCCATAGAAACTACTCAGGGCTCACTCTGCTGCTCCACTGGAAGAGATAACCTCTCAGAAGGCACCTCCACTATTGTCACTACTGATGAGCAGAAGGAGCAGCATTTTTCAACTCTTGCTGCACATTAGAACCACCTGGAGAGCTTAGGAAAAAATATCTGGGCTCTGCTGCCAAACAAGCTGAATCAGATTCTAGGCTTGAGACTGGACAACTGTAGTTTTGAAAGCTTCCCTGGTTATTCTCATATGTAGTGAGAGTTGAGTTCCACTAAACTGGGAGATGAGACACAGGCAATGTCTTTGCTGATATTTAGCATTAAAACCAATGTCACTCAAAGACCTATACTGGTAACGGTTCAGGCTCAGTTTTGCATGTCTTTGAACTTTCTACTCAGTGACTCTACTATCATCATCCCTTCTCAGCCACTTCCCTTTCTTCCACTGACTACTTACTAAATCCACATTTATTTACTGAAATCCATATTCATGTCAATTCCTCAAACAGTGTTTGCCAAAAGATAGACTATAAAAGTCTATAGGGTTTGTAAGTTAACTCGATAGAAGAGATGTCACTGGCTTCACTAGCAAAAAAATAAAATAAAAGACTGTCATTTATATTGTTTCTACACATGGTTCATACTTCCCTATAAATACAGTGGTTTAATTTGCACATTCAAGTTCCCCCAAATTAGCTTTGATTTGCATAGCCAGAGACTACATGCTGACTCACCCCTGGCATGCAGAGACTCCCTGTGGCACTTATCTGATTGCCTTCTCAGGTTGTATGGGAAACATTCCATTTCTTTTATGGTAAGATGCACAACTCCCTTACTGCACTGGTAGTAATTTCACTATATTTGATTAAAATGATATTTAACATTTATGGAGTATCTTCTCTGTGTCAGGCACCGTTCTTAATGTTCTATATGCATTAGTTCATTCCATCCTTAACCCTATCAGGGAGGTTATTATTCCCATTTTATAGGTGAAAAAACTGAGGCACAGAGAAGTTAAGTAAGGTGCCCAAGGTCACACACTTATTAAATAATAAAGCTAGATATGGAATCCTGAAAGTCTAGTTCCAGAATCTGAAATTTTAGCCACAAGAATATACCACATCACCAAGTAGGTAGGGCAACTGTATAGGCACATTTTGGGAGAGGATGTGGAGCCACTGGTACTCTCATCACTACTGGTGGAAGTGTAAATTGGTACAACTACAAACAAATTGTTTGGCAGTGGCTACTAAAGTTGAACATAAGTCTGCTTTATGACCCAGACGTTCCTGGGTATATTACTCAGAAAAATGCATACTCATGTTGATGAAATGATACAACTTCAACATTTATAGCAGCACCAATCATAACACTGAACTGGAAACTATTCAAATGTCCATCAGCAGGAAAATAAGTAAATAAATTCTGATGCATTTATGCCACTACAACAGCAGTGAGAATGAACAATCTACTACTACATGGAGCAAAAGGGTGACTCTCACATACATAATGCTGACTGAGAGAAACCAGGAAAAAAGAGCCCATGCTAGATGATCCTTTTTATATATAGTCCAAAAACAGGCAAGAAATAATCTGTGCTTTTAGGGGTCAGGCTATTGCTTACTCTTAGGGGTTAGACCTGTGACTGGAAGGAGCACTTGGGGCACCTACTAGCCACAAGAGTGTGTCTAGATTTTGAAAATTCAGTGTCTAGATTTTGAAAATTTAGGTTGGATGCACATTTCTGAGTGTATACTGTACATCACAAAAAAGTTTGAAAGGGTACTAGTATCTGTGATCTAATGTTATCTAGGTTAGAAGATTCATGTAAATATCTTCATCCAAGTACTGACTAGACCCCTCTCTGCTTAGCTTCTGAGACCAGACAAGATCGGGCACATTCAGGGTGGTATGGCCATAGACTAGGTAAATGTCTTCAAATAAGCAATACATATTTAAGGAAAATGGTCGTTGCAGTGACTTCCCGACTTTTCCACATCTTACCACAAACACCAACCTGATGAGTTAATAATTCTAAGAGAAGACAATCAACTCAGGTAGGCATGCAAGACAGTTCAGTGCACTCGTGCTTGCCCCCAGACAGGGGCTCAGAGGCAGGATGACTAATGCGAGTTGTATGAAGATGCTGTTGGTAGGAGCCATCAGAACAAAGCGTCCTGGCTTGCTTGCCTTTGTATGTTTGCAACACCCATTTACAGGGGTGTGGAAAGCATTTACAGGGGTGTGGAAAGCAAGCAAAAGCAGGACATAAGTTTCTTTTTGTAGAAATCCTCAAGAATGAGGAAATTGAGGTCTGGAGTGAGAAGCAACTCCATATAACATTCTGCCAAAGGGCAACCCCTCTTAGGAAGGATTTGGTGGAAGCAGGTGGAAACTTCCTCTTCTAAGAATTCTTACTACTCCTGCACCTGTGGAATCAACCAATAACCCACCCTCTACATGTTTGAAAGGTACAGCCCAATGTGCAATGCCCCATTGATGCCACTTCTGCCTTTGAGAGAGAGAGAGAGAGAGAGAGAGAGAGAGAGAGAGAGAGACTTAAATAGTCAAAAAGGCAAAGCTTTGCCAAGGAAAGTGCTAACTTTTGTTTGCTTGCAAGCATGCCTACAAATAAACGTTTATCAACCTAGATGACTTCAGTTAAGTTCTTCTGAGTACATTACATAGATAGGGAAGAATTTTTGAATCCAGATTAAAAATTATAATCAAACAGCCACAAAATTTAACACTGTATGAGGCAAAACAGTGGCTCCCCTCCTTGCCCCAGCCTATGAACCAGGTAACGTTACCAGATAAGGAGAAACCAGGAAGTCAAACTTCTGCTGCATGACACAGAATTATGGTAATTAAACAAGAGATAACTTTGGCAAAAACTTTTCTTATGGTTCTGCTGATTATTCTTGGGAGAAAGCTCAAATGAAAAGAAACTAGGTTGATTTAATTACTGAACTCATTCATCATGCGTTTTCTGAATTTGTTTCCAGGTCTGATTTCCAGTTGAATTTTCAACCTCAAACTATTTCAGAATTGGATTTATTCTCCCCTTATTCTCCCTATCCCCTCTCCTGTCCATCTCATACTCTCTCCATTATAAACTCAAAACCTACCAACCTGAAGTCTTTCCTTCTCATACGTGTTTAGTAGGACTGAAGCTGAGAATTCCAACATGGCTTTAGTAATGGGAAAATTTTCAAAGACTTCCCTGTAGATGTATCTGAACATTCAAATATTGCAAAAAGGCCTTGACTTCCTTTTGGGCTACTGTCTAGGGATATTGGCTCAGTGCCCTCTGGCTGGATTCAGGAAAAATCACAAACTTTCACAGTCTTTTCAATGCCATTGTGATAGCAGAATTGTGACTCCAAACTTTCATCATTACTGCAGACTGTATTCACCACAGAGGAAGTGTGAAAGTTCTTCATGAAGAAAGGTATCCCAGTTGAATTCCCAACCAGGAGTCAGTCTGTCAGTAGAATCACCAGACTGGGGATTCCTATGGTCCTGGTCTTGCCTCAGATGATTTGAAGTGCTTTTTATCTGGGGCCAAAAAGAGGAGGAAAGATACCTGGAGAGGAGACAGAGAGGAAATGAATCCTTGGTCTGATGTCTGCACTGCGCCTGATCTGATAAAGGTTCTGAGACCCTAGAAAGATAGGAGTCAGGGTCTAAGGTTAGGGGTCATGCTCCCTTAGGCCTACTCTGCCACAGACCACCTCATAGTATTGGCATCTTGGGGTGGCCAGTAATAGAGGGTGGCAGTTCACACAAGAGAATCAAGTACCCACCTGGTAACTGTCAGGAACTAGGGACCTTGACAACAAGGACATCTCAGAAGTATGTGAGTAAGTACTTTCTTGAATACCTGTAAGACACTTGTCCTGTGAAGTCCCAGGGACATCAGAGGAGTTTGGGGGGGTTGTAATGGGCTAGGAGTCTTCACAATTTGGACATAAATTTTTTTCTTTTTTTTTTTTTTGAGTTGGAATCTCACTCTGTCACCCAGACTGGAGTGCACCTCAGCCCCCCAAAGCGCAGGATTACAGGCTGAGCCACCGAGCCCGGCTGAATGGATGATTTTATAAGGAGTCTTTTTTGTTGTTGTTGTTTTTTGAGTTGGAGTCTTACTCTGTCACCCAGACTGGAGTGCAGTGGCCGCTCCCGGCCATCGCAGCCTCAACCTGCTGGGCTCCGGCGATCCTTCTGCCTCAGCCTTCCAAGGAGCTGGAACTACAGGCGCGCGCTACCACGCCCGGCTCATTTTGATTTATTGTAGAGATGAGGTCTCGCCAAGTTGCCCAGGCAGGTCTCGAACCCGCGGGCTCAGGCAATCCACTCACCTCAGCCTCCCAAAGGCGCGGGATTACAGGCTGAGCCACCGAGCCCGGCTTGGACATAAATGTTAATGTGCTATTATTTGTACTCAAAACTGCTAAGATCTAGGAATACTGTAATTATTCTAGAAAAGACCATGCTCCCCAATCTCCTTGACGATTATAGATTGTCTTTTGTGAGGCTAGTTTCATAATACATTAAAGGTGTTCTATATAAATAATATTAGATAATCAAAATCGTTTGAGAAATACCAGATTAAATGCCAAGCAGGTTTTTTTTTTTTAAACTGAAAAACCCCTCAGATCCTTTAATGTGTCAATGGGACAGTGAATCCCTGTATCAGTCAGGATGGGCTAGTTCATGCTGTAACAACAAGTGACTCCATAATCTCAGTGGCTTATATGGACAAAGGTTTATTCCTCACTGGTTCTGCTACATATCATCTTCACTTTGGGACTCAGACTGGAGGAACAGACTTTAGTTTTTGCTTTTGTTTGTTTGTAAAAAATATTTATTGTTTTTACACATGATAAAATATGCAGATCTTATATGTACAGTTCAGTGAATTTTGTTGAATGTGTATACCAGTATAACCACAACCCCAATCAAGATAGGGAGTATAGCTGGGCATGATGGCATGCATCTGTAGTTCTAGCCACTTGGAAGGCTGAAGCAGAAGGATCGCCTAAGCCCAGCATGTCGAGGCTGCAGTGACCATAAGTGTGCCACTGCACTCCAGCCTGGGCAACCAAGTGAGACTCCAACTCAAAAAATAAAATAAAATAAAGCAAAATAAAAATAAAAAGATAGGGAGTATTTCCATCATCTCACAAATTTCCTGAGTCCCCTTTTCCAGTCTATTTCTCCCCTGGCCTGAGGCAAACATTGATCTGATTTCTACCACATCAATGTTACCTGTTCTGGAACCTCATAACTATGAAATAATGGAGTACATATTCTAGTGCCTGACTTTTTAGACTCAAGATCATATTTTTGAGAATTTATTTATTCTAGTGTATGTATCAGTTGTCCATTCCTTTTCATTGCTGAAGCGTATTCCATAGTACAAATATATTGCAGTTTGTTTATTCATTCACCTGTTGATGGACATTTGGGTTGTTTGCAATTTGGGCTACTATGAATAAAGCTGTTAAAAAAAACATTCCTGTACTAGTCTTTTTGTGGATGTAAGTTTTCATTTCTTTTGGGTAGATACTTAAGAGTGGGATCGCTGGGTCATATTGTACGTTTATGTTTAACTTTATAAGAAACTGACCAACAGTTCTCCAGTGCAGTTGTGCCATTTTACATCCCCACCAGGAGCATATCAGAGTTTCAGTCTTTTTAACTTTTAGCCATTCCAGTGGGTGTGAAGTGGTACTGCACTGTAGTGGCTTTCATTTGCATTTTCCTGATGGCTAATGATATTCAGCCTATTTTCATGTATGAATTCTTTTTTTCTTCATTTGTGAAGTTCCTGGAACAGCTTGTCTAGGACATGATTGGACTCTGGATCAAGGGAAATAAGGTGAACCTGGAGCTGGATCCTGACGCTTCTGCTTGGAAGTGATACACATTATATCTGTCTACATGTCATTGGCTAAGTTAAGGTATGTGGCCACTCCTGAGTTCCACAGGGCAGGAAAGTACAATTCTCCTATAAGGACTATTTGGTAAACAGGAATACAATCTACTCCAGGCTCCAAAAAAGATATTCTAGTGAAATTTTTTTTTCTTGACAATACCATGTAGTGCGTTTTACTACCCTATTTCCTATGTGCAAAAATTATATAATAAATGTCGATTGAGCTTGTCCAATCTGCTCTCACATGGATGTGTGGCCTCACATCCTCCTCCTTGGGTTTGCCACACCCTCCTTCTTGGTGAAGAAAAGTTCAATAAAAGTTGAGGGCAGCTTTACTGGTGCTGGGTGGGCAGGAATCCAGGAATGAGGAAGATGGGATTCTAGGTGTTTCTTCTGCTAGTTCTATAAAAATAAAAAATATCCCCAATCACCGTTAGAGAGGCAGTACTACAGTTAGGACCTTGTTCACCTTTGAAGAGACCTGTTCATGCAAATGGGGGTGAAGCTGCCCCTGAGCAAGTTGGCTTTCACATCTGCCGGTCCTTTTAGTTGTCTTTTCTTCTTTTTATTTTTCTAAGGAGCTTGAAGTGCATTTTTTAAATGCTTACTAATCTGTTGTTTATTGAAGCTTTGTCTGCAATTGCAAAATACTGGAAATAGTATCAATTCCCAAGCACAGAAGAGTGGCTGGATAAACTATTGCATACACACACAGCCGGGTACCATGCAGCTATGATAAAGATTGCAAAATCTCTATGAACTGATATGGAGTGACTTCTGGGAACTATTATTGAAAAAAAGAAAGTGAAAAAGTATGTATAGGATGATACTTCTGTGTGAGAAAAAAGAGAAAACAAGAAAACATGCATATTTCTGCTTATCTTTACAAAAAGAAACACAGAAGGTATACACCAGAAAATTTTGGAGTTGGTATCCTACAAGAGGGGAGAGGTGGAAGGGATACGAAAGAGAGTGACACTTCTCTGAATGTAATTTTTGGTGTAGTTTTGATTTTCGAAAGCATGTTGATACTCTATATATTCAAAAAATTAAATTAAATCAATAAGAATTGGAAGGAAACAAAAACCTAAAATGTAAGTGAACGGAAGTCAGCCTAACTTTATAATATAAAATGAAAATCATAATTAAACAGAAAGGAAAGAAAAGAAGGAAAGGAAGCACTAATCCAAGTAACTTAAAAATACAGTATTTTTTCAGCCTCGAGCAGCCAGTCGCCATGGCCTCACTAGACTCTGGTATGGCCATGTGCTCTTGGAGCTATGGCCATCACCATGTTTCCTGGCTTTGGCACCCTTCTCTACCTTGGGGAAGTGAATCTATCCTTTCTCTCTCTCTCTCTCTCTCTCTCTCTCTCTCTCTCTGTCTCTCTCTCTCTCAATATATCTCTGTGTGTGTGTGTGTATTATATGTTTATATGTGTATGTATATAGATATATATGTATACAAATAGAGATAGATATATATATAGAGAGAGAGAGCTATATATATCCCTCTCATTTACTTTCTAAATAAAGTATATTTTCCCATATAAAAAATACAATAATTGACTATAAACCCTTAGTGTTGGACAGGGTGTAATGGGAGCTGGGAGAGCACTGCAACAAATTCCAGATTAATTCTCTAGAGTGGTGCATAGAAGGGCAAGTGAAACAATGCTGAAATCATTTTAGATGTACTATAGGATTGAGCAAATGAGTAAATGTGTTGATGTCATTGGGAGCCAGTATTCTCAGTGTGGAAGAAGGGACATAAAAATGTGAAATGGGGGGAAGGTAAGAAATAATCCTGTGGAGATAAATTGAAATAGAGGGTATCAGTGCAAACTCATAATTTCAAAACATGTACCTGTATGAGTATGTGTATATGCATGTTTATGTGCACATGTATACGAAGGGGGGACTCCCCCAAAATGAAATTCATTTATTAAAAATTGCATATTTATTCTTACATTTTTAAACTTCAGTCACCTTCAAAGTACTCTCTGTTTGGGGGCAATTCACCTAGCAAGATGTTTTTTTCACTGCTCAAAACAGTTTTTGAACTCATCAATTTTGATGCCTTTTAGTGCTTCTGCCATTTTTCATTTCACCTCTTCCACATCAGCAAAACGTCTCCCTTTGAGGACTTTTTGCATGCAGGGTAACAAAGTCACTCAGAGCACAATCAGGTGAATAAGGATGGTGGGGCATGGGGGTCATGCCGTTTTGGTCAAAAGCTGCTGAACACTTAGTGCGGTGTGGGCAGGTCCACTTGTAAATCACCCATCATGACATGGGCAAATGTGTTGAAAGAATCTCCCAAAAAAACTCACTGAAGCCAAATGCAGCCTCTCACAACAATGCCAGCTGGTACACTGAGGCCAGTGTGTTCCTAAATACTTACCTAGCAGGGGAAGCCTGTACTACAAAGGGTCAGCCTCCAAAAGATAATTCCATTCCTTTTCGGGCTTCCCCTCATATTTATATGTATATGCATGCATGTGTCTCTTAATTATTTTCAATGAAGGGGTCAAGAAGCACCAATAAAATGAGCACAACCAGCACTGAGATCTTGTTATCTAATACCATTCATCACTAAAAGAAGCCAGAGCTCCTAGGAGAAATAGCTGATTCCAGGAGGGACAGGGTAGGTACGAGATGATCCTTAAATATTTTGTTATGTCAGAAAGTTAGAAAATGCTAAAAAAAAAACCAAAAAAATGGCGGGATCCTGTCAGAAAGATATGGAACCAGCTTGAAGGAACTCCTGTTGGCCAAACCTGAGACAATTTGAGCACCAACATAATTAAGCATGGTAATAAATTATAAACCATTGGGGAAGAAAAGGAATTCATGTATGCATACCGATCAGATAGACAGACAGACATAAAGATGGATACATGTGACAGAGAGGAGAGTTTCTACTTATAGTTGAATGTCAATGTGGACAGGGTGTTGGAGCTCAAGCAATCAACATTTTGTAACCCTCATAGTAAAGATTAGTTCAAGCAAGAATCATCAATAAATCCTAAATCTAGAAGGACATATCGATGGATGGCAGGATATTTGCACAAACATAAAGTGTCTCCTTACAGACTGTATATTAGATGCAAGGGGTGGGTGGGTTCCCGGTGATATTAGAGAAATTGGACACTTTGGGCGATCAAAATTAACCTCACTCATGAGGGGCAGATGGAGATCATATACCTCTAGATGTAATACCTTAGGAAGGGCATACTATCTATATACAACCTAACTCTAATCATGAGGAAGCAAGGCAAATTCCAAATGGAAAATGTTCTATAGTATTAACCAAAAGGAGAGAATAGTCTTCAAAAATAGCAATGTTATAGAAGACAAAGATAAACTGTGGAAATAGTTCAGATTAGTGGAAGTTACAGGACATAATAACTACAGACTACCCGCCCCTAGACTAGATCCTATCCTGGAGGGAAAATCAATGGACAGTATTGAGGTCAACTGATAGAATTGTTATGTAAATTTTAGTTAAAGTAACAATGTTAAATTTTATTGCCAGGTACAGTAGCTCACGCCTGTAATCCCAGCACTTTGGGAGGCTGAGGTGGGAGGATCACTTGAGCCCAGGAGTTTGAGGCTGTGGTGAGCTGTGATTGTGCCACTACACTCCAGTTGGGACCAATCAAAAAACAAACAAACTTTCAAATGGTTTTGCCCCACAGGTTGTTTACAGCAGACCAGAGAGTCCTGAGACTCTCCTGAATAGCCGTGCTTGGAGTAGTGTTTACTAGAAGGGAAAGGGAAGGGCAACACATTTGTAAGGTAATATACAGTGACTACCTTTTTTTCCCTTTAAATGTTAAAATGGAAGACTAGTCATTCATCTAATAATCAACACACACTTCAATGGACAAGCCTGAACAAAACCTGATGAGTTCAAGCAGTGGGAGGGATAAAAAAGCTTCCTGCCTTGAGAGAGTTAGAAGTATTTCCCATTTCAAATTTAAAAAAATAATAATAACAAACCAATAAACTCCAAGTGAACTCCAGGTTCAGGATTCATAAGTAGCTCAGAAAAGAACTGCTTTCGGGTTATCTCAGCTGTGCTGAACATTTTCTTCGGTTACTCCCATCAGTGGCTGAGCTCATCAGTTTTGGAAGGCATCCTCGTATGTCTCATTAGGCTGTTTGAAACTGTTGATGTCAGAGCACAGCACTCTTATTCTTTACTTTTTCATCGATAATTAATGGATTAGAAGTCCACTATGATAGTGTTAGAATCTACAGGCCAGGAAGAAGTCGGTCCTGGACTGTTGCCTGGTTGTATCTGACGCCATCAATGCTGCCAATGCCTGGCCATCAGCAAGCATTATGAGGAAAGCAACAAAAACCACAGATGATACAGCGGGAGTGCTCGCTAAGTTTAGAGGCATCCATTAGTGTACTCTTGTTTTTAGTGAAATGGAAGTTTGTTATTTAGAAACTTTGTTTTGAATTATTAATTTATGTAGTAATAAGAAATGCTCTGTGTTTTGAACCAGGTCAGCTTTGATTCAAAAGTCGTTCTGCCTATTTTAAGATGAAGAAAGGCTGTTTGTCTGAAAGAGAATTGACCAGCTCCTGAGTAGCTTATGAAGTAGCAGATGAGGGATCATCTTAAGTGGGGTTGGCTATTCAATATTTTTACTTTCTACTTATAGAATTTGCCCATAATGTGAAATGATCATAAACCCTAGGACTGGGTGGCATCTGGCTGTTCCTGGCCCTGAATACCTTTAACAGTAATAGCTTCCTCTACTCAATGCTTACTACAAGCCAGGAATCATATTAAATGCTTTCTAGGTGTTATTTTATCTTCACAACTATCTCATGAGTTAAATATCATTATCCCCATTTTACAGATTAGGAAGCTACCATTTAACAAAGTTAATTAACCTACCCAGAGCCACACAGTAATTAAGGAACAGAGAAATGTTCCTTACCATATCTGCAGATCCTAAATCCAGGCTCTGAGACTTGAAGAAAAAGAGAAAAGCCAAAATAATATCAAGATTTCGACCCTCTCTCTATCATAGGACCAATCATTCTGCAGTATTTCCGAACCCTGCAGAATCCACCTTATTCAGGAGGACACACACAGAGACATGCTTTTACACACACAAACACACACACACACACACACCACAGCTCTCACAGCTATTCACACCAGGGAATTCAGTAGACATCCTTATTCTGGGATCCTTCGTGCTCAGAGCCAGGTTAAAAGGCAGGCCAACTGGATCAGTGCTCTGAGCACAAATCTATAAGGACAATAACATCCCCAAAGGAAATCAGTAGTATCATTTAACTCAGATCTCCACATGTGACTGCTTATATAACCATCAAAATTTAAATTGGTCCCACTCCAGCCAAATACACAGTCGGAACAAAAACAACCATGTTGGTGCCAGTTCTGCTTTCCCACTAAATAACAGTCACATCAATGTTGAAAGGCTATCATTTGAAGCACACCAAAAGATAAGTTTACCTTGAACTCCAACATGTCCAGACATGTTTGTGCTATGGGTCTCTGCCTGGGTGTTAGATCCCTCTTCTGGCCTCAGAGCCTTACTATGCCCTTGACCTCTCGTGGTTCAATGCATGAAGTCCAGTGCTTGTCTCTGCACTTGGACTTTCCCTCTGATCCAGTATGGAATTCGGGGAGCAGATCTTGATTTCCCTGCTGGCCTTCAAGCTTCTCCCAAGTTTGACTTTACACATCAGATTTTGATTTTGGCTTGGGGCAAACTGTTATTCCTGTTATATGGCCAGCAGGTAGGCTGCTGAGTCCAACCAGGCTGCGCCGAGCCTGGCCTACCCTTTGTCCACCTGTGACTAGCAGCCTTCTCTTGCTTCCCAAGCATCCTGAGAATGCTTTCAGGATCCCCTTGCTTGCTGTTGTTCAAGATCTGTCCTCTCCTCCCTTTATTCACCACTATCCCCAGAACCTAGCATGATGCCTGACATGTAAAAGGTGGTCAACAAATATTTGGTGAATAAATGGATGAATGGGTATTTACTTAGCAGTTACATGGCACTTAATATGTGCCCGTCAATGTTGTAAGGACTTTATACATATTAAGCTTATTTAAATTATTTTTTAAACGTGACTTTTCCCCTACTATATTATGTTTCTTGAGGGCAGAGATTGAGCTTGTCTCTTGCATAATATCTGACAATAAATGCATAGTGATTACATGAAGACAATTTTAATTGTTGAAGTCACACCTCTGAATCGACATCTTTGTATTAGAAGCAACATGAGTGATACTACTTAATTAGGGCAGGGTATAGGTCCCATATTGGAAAATTCTCACATTTAAGTGAACTGCCTCATGGCCAGACTACTTCAACTTGATTCTCTAACATGAAAATTTCTGCCGCTGCTACATTTTGTGTTCTTTTCTTTCCTTTTATTGAACTCTATCTTGACAATATCTTTTGCTTTGGCCCAAATATACCTTGAAAAATGTAAAATAAAGAACATTTTCAGAAGGCACTTCAGCAGTCAATTGTAAATAATGTGGACCATGGGACTTCAGAAGAAGTTGTGTTTCTCTCGTCCTTCATTTTGTTTTCGTGATTGTTATAAATTTCTAGGCTCCATTATCTGGAAAATTCTTAGAGAAATTCTCCACTGGAAGCACACAGTCTGCTTCATCACAGGTCAGGTATGTTCAAAATATGTCAAAAATGTAACACTTTAGGTGAATGACTCAGTGAAAAGCCAGTTTACTTCTTTTGCAACACATTTTGCTAGAATATTTAAACACTATTTTATTCAGTTGAAGTTAGGTGTTCCCATATCACTCCCAAAAAATGATTTCTGAGAGAATGTGAGAGTGTTATTTCACAGTCATTACTTTGAGACATTGGAAGGAAGGTAAAAATTTGAGATCAAGGACGACATTTGTGGAAGATCTGCTGAAATTTGCCTCTTCTCTTTCTCTTGAGGAAGGAAATTTTGAAAGAGTGTCAAATGTTATTTTTTCAGACCTGGAGTCTTTTAGTTTTTGCTGAAAACAAAACTTTGAGACTTAAAAAAATAGACCAAATGAAAAAAAAAAATAACATAAACATTCCAGTTATCTATTGCTGCATAACAAATTACCTCCAAATTTAGGGGCTTAACACAATCATCTTATTATGCTCACCATTTTGTGGGTCAGGAATTCAGGGAGGGCCCAGTGGACTGGCTCTCATGGGGTCTATTACATAGCAGTTAGATGTCTTCTGTGCCTACAGTCAATAGAACCTCAGGTGGGCTGGACATTTCATGGCCAGGTGGCTGGGTCACAAAAGGGAGGCAGCTGGAGAGAAACCATTCAAAGGCAGTTAGGTAGAAGTGGCAAGGCTTCTTCTGACAAGGTCTTGGAAGTCATATACCATCCCTTCCACCACATTCTATTCCTTCCAAGTAAGGCCAGCCCAAATTCAAGATGGTAGAAGGGGAGAATTAGATGCTACCAATTTATGGGAGGAATGTCAAAGAATCTGTGGCTATCTTTTAAAACTGCCACAAGATTAGCAATATACACATGAATGAATGATACTTACCTAAGCATACCTGGAAGACATGCCCTCAAAAATCTCTACTTCTTTTTTTAAAAATTTCATTTCTTCTGTAGCAGTCTTAGGTCCAAAATTAAGACAGTGATTTTACCATGAGAAGCTGTCTACTTACACTAACTTTTTGGCATAAGGGAAAGGAAAGAAAGAAGAGGAATAGGAGGAGAGACAGAGCTGGCATCTGCTCACCTGGAAGGTATCTCCTCCATTGGAGCACCTCCCCCCAATATCTTCTTTTACCTATGTCCATGCCTGAAATCCTTCCAATAAAGACTTTTCCTTCTATTGGACATTGAGAGATTTCTGGATTTGTCTTTTTATATCTCAGCCCTTGGAGGATTAGAGTCAGAGTGAGGGGAAATTGAAAATATTGAATGGTAGAGTATAGTGAAGAAATCAGAGCACTTCCAACTTCAGTGACCGAGAAAAAGGGCCTCCTTACCCCAGGAGTGTAATACAGAACAGGCTAGAGGTAGGAGAACAAAATTTAATGGGGTGATTAAAAGATTCTAAAGGTTAACTCTATGTTTCAAAATGCCCAGAGTGAACTTGGCATGGTGCATAGACAGATTCTCTATAGAGCTTATCCTGGTCTACCAGGGAAACACCTAACAAAGAGAAAGTAGAAAGAAATATAGACCACCCCCTATAGACCAAGCAACGTGCTGATTCCTTGACCTACATTCACATATTTAATCGTTACAACAACCCTTCACAAAATACTATATCTGTATCATTGTACAGATGAGGAGGGCAAAGCCCTTGACTCCCTGAATAACCATGTAGGAGGCTGCTCAAGCAGGAATACCAACATTAGACTGTGGTGTAAGTGAAAAATAAATCCACTGAGTATTCAAGGTTTATTTGATACAGAGCCAATGTTACCTCCAACACAGCCTTGGCTAATTCTGCCTCTCCACCTGTCATGTAGACAACATATCCCCATAGGTAGCAATTTCTCTTTACATGCTGCAATTCTCTAGGGGTAGAGAGAGAGAGAGATGAAGAGGAAGAGGGGTGCAGAAGAACCCCTTAGGAAGGATGTGTGTATACTTTTAAAGTCCCCCCAGTCCAATCCCCACTCCTTTTCATCATTCCTCCCGCCCCCCAGGTAACATGCCTCCTACCTACCCCTGGAGTTACAAGCCATTGCATTTAAGGTTTTAGAGCAGGAATATCACACCATTTAGGAACTGAAATCTAGCAGTGGAATGTTGGATGTATTGGGTGGCACAGGGGTAGAGTCGTGGACTGAGTGGAAGCAAAGCAACAAGTAAGGAGCATCTGGTGACAGTTGAGTGAAAGGGCTACAGGCAGATCTGGAGCGCTAGATGGGGGAAGGTCATCAAAGGGCACAGATACAGTAAAGACCAGGCAGGTGGAAACAAGCACTAGACAGAGGGTTTAAGAGAGGGGACCTTTGAGCTCTTGGGACTGGGAAAATGGTAGTAAAATAAACATTCCAACAGGAGTCAGTCTTGCTCAACATATTGGTTATATCATATATAGAAATGATTTTGGACACAGATTTTACAAATCATTTGGCTATAAAGAAAGCAACAGTCAGCCTCTCTAACAGCTGAAGGAATCTGGTTAATCCTTTCTACTAAACACTGAAAAAGCTGCTTTCTTCCTTCTAGGGGCTCCTGATGGACAGAACCCAGGACGAGCCCAAGACCCTCACCTGATCCCCGAGGAGCATTCCCATATCCCTTGACTTGACCAAGTCTGAATTTCAAGCCCATTCAACACAGTGGCCCCTTCCTTACCCAGACCTCAGTGCAATAGGCCAGTCCTTCTCTTATGTCCTAGATGCTCCAGGCCCCAGCCCTCCACCGTGGCTTCCTTAGGTGTGAGGTAGGCACTGTTTCTCCACATCTCTGCAGGAAACACTTTCCAAGCTCTCAAGTATCTCTCCAGAAGTAGCTGACAGTGAAAAAGATTGTGGTCCTCCCATCCTTGAAGCACAGCAAGAGTTCTTTCCAAAAAAACTTCACAAATCCCCTCCTTTCTCCACGCCCTGACCTCTTTTAATGCCCTTGTTCTGGTTAAGGATACCAGAGTTGCAACAACAAAATTTAAATGTTTATCTTGTACTTTCTGCCTTTGGGAGTTTTGGGGTATTTTTTTTTTTTCTTTTTTCTTTTCTTTTTTTTTTTTTTTTTTGCCTCTTGCTCACTTTGGTCTCTGATGTCTGTGGTATTGACACCTCAGCTGAAACTGAGGTAGAAAAACTTCCATTCTAACCAGTCATTACATAGATGACACCGTTTTACAAAAGCTAGACAAAATTTGATTTTTTTTAACTTTTAAATTTTTTTATTTTAAAATTGTGGGGTACATTTCAGGGTTAGGTATACAAATATTCACTGTACGAGTACCCTTGTTGATGAGGTGTGCCCCGCTTCTTTTGAGAACTGTCTATTCATATCTTTTGCCCACTTCGCTGTTTGTTTTTTTCTTTTCAGCACGTTCCTGTATTTTAAAAAATTAGCCATCATTTTACCAAGTCTAATGTTATTTAAGATTCTTATTTCTTCAGCTCAATCCTATCAATATGCTGACAGTAAGTGTAATTTTCCTCCAATCCTTGACAATTTTTTAGCCACAGATCACTTTTCATGGTGTAACTGATGCAGTTATTTCCAAACCATCTCTGAGAATTGCAGAGCTAAGTACAGTCACTACATTTTTTGCAGTTTTTAATCTAAATGGAGACGAAATCCATTAGGAAGTAAGTTCTGAGGAACAAAAGCAATTTTCAAGTGGTCCGTCTGAATCATCTCCAGTGCCAAAACTGCTCTTTGGGTAGATTCATTTACCAGTGGAATATTTAATATAAATTATGACATGTTCATAAAAGTCATTCTTAAAGAGATATTTTAATTATAAAGAAAAATATGACTATTTCTTATTGGTTATATAGTTCCACTTTTAAAAAGAGAACATTCATTACTTTGAAAATCAGAACATATTATCTATGTATGTGTGTGTTTACATACAACACATATTTGAAGACAGAGAGTGGGATAGAAAATTCAAATGATCTTTACAGTGCTATCCAATGGAAACACGATGCTAAACACATATGGATTTTTAAGTTTTCTGGCAGTCACATCAAAAAAGTGAAAAGAAAAGCTTAATTTTAATAATATATTCTATCTAACCCAATATGTTCAAATTATTATCATTTTAATATGCAATTAATATAAAAAATTATTAATAACATATTTTACATTCTTTTGTCATATAAGTCTTTGAAATCTGGTATATGTATTATACTTACAGCACTTGTCAACTCAGACTAGCCATATTTCAAGTGCTCAGAAGCCTCAATGATGATCTTATAATACATGAATATTAGAGATCTTATTAGGCTTTGTTGATTGAACATGAATTTGTTCTTATGTGCTTTATTGAAATTCTAGGAAAATACAACATTTCACAGAAAAAATAACTCAGTTATTTGAGTAGAGCATTCTTGTATTTGTCACCCTACAAAAGATATATTTATAAATGGAAACTCTGTTCCCTTTAATGACTTGTTAAATCCCAAAGCAGTGTCTAGAAAAGCAATAAATTGCATCTAAAAAGCATGAGTAAACTCTAACAGAGAAAAGATTAGGTCACATCATCATTTGAAGTATGCAGACTGCTGCTCTCCAATATTTATTGGTACTTATCTCTTGTGGTAACACCTTCAAATCAATAGTTCTTTTCTATTTTTAATGTCCTTCTATCACTAATCTGTTCTTATGTCCATTTTTCTTGCTCAGCCCAGATTTGTGCAGGGATCTGAATGTTTCTCTTGATTTTTTCTTCTTCTCTGTAAGAGCAGATTGTATTTCATTTGGATTGTGTGAAGTCATATCAGGATTTAAAGGTTGGCAGCATAGCTTGTTTTTAGACTAAAGAGAGGCAATTCTAATTATAGGTCTACTTCATTAAAAATAAAACTTGAGTTTTATGTGTATTTTTTATTGTGGTAAAAAAAAAAAAACCCCACAACATTAAATTTACCATCTTTACCATTTTAAGTGTAAAATTCAGCAATGTTCATTACATTCACATCATTGTATAAGCTTATGTGCCTTTGTGTACTTTTAAAAATGCATCTTAGTAAGAGAAACAAGTAACCTCTCACTCTATGTAGACAGGCTCATTTGTTGTCTCAAGCCTCAGAGATTGTTGAATTTGGAATTTCAAATTAGGCCATGGGCCCATAAAGAACCAGGGAGGTGTCAACTCTGTCTGACACCCTGTGTAATGGGGCAGACAAGCCATCTTGTCTCGTCATTATGAGGTTACAAGATGCGTTGTTATCTTTTCTACATCACTGCTTGAGCTTCAGAACACTCTGTGCAAGGGTCAGGATGGTCACCTGGGCCCCAAACGTTTCTCTTGTGACACTGGCATTTTTCCCCCTCTTGATTTCAGCCATCAGTAGATAGTGACAACGCTAAAATATACACATCTAGTTTCAAAAACTCAGATCTTTCAGTTAAATCAAATGTTAATACCACCTGTACAGAGGGACCCGATAAACTCTTTTAGACACTGTTGTGAACAATGTTGGATTGTGACTCTCCTAAAAAGCGATTTTCACTGCTAGACAACTTACTGACCAGCAGTGTCACAGATATTCCTATTTTTGACATGCCGGTGATCAAATGACGTATATTTAACTATATGAATTTTAGTCTGCAGCTGTTGACCTCAATTTAGCAATCTCACAAAATTATTTCTTAGCTTTCTAGAGGTACTTTATTCTTTCCAATTTTTTTAATTTTGAAAAATGTTCAACCTAACAGGAAAGTTGCTAGGTTAGCACCATAAACTTCGGAATGGCATGCACCTACATCTACCAAATTGCTAGTGTTTTGTCACATTTGCTTTCTCTCTCTCACCAGAGATACATCTTTTTAAAAATGGAAGCAAAATTTACATGGCATAAAATGAATCATTTTAAAGTGAAAAATTCAGTAGTATTCAATACATTCACAATGTGGTGTAATCACCACTACCTGTATCTAGTTCCAAAACATTCTCATTATATGAAAGTAGAACTTTGTTTCAATTAAGCAATCGCTCCCCATTTGCCTTCACCCAGCCCCTGGTAACTAACTACAAGTTTGCTTTCTTTCTTTCTTTCTTTCTTTCTTTCTTTCTTTCTTTCTTTCTTTCTTTCTTTCTTTCTTTCTTTCTTTCTTTCTTTCCTTCTTTCCTCCCTCCCTTCCTTCCTTCCTTCCTTCCTTCCTTCCTTCCTTCCTTCCTTCTTTCCTTCCTTCCATTCTTTCTTTTTTGAGTAGGAGTCTCACTCTGTCGCCCAGGCTGGAGTGCCAGTGGCACACTCACAGCCACCACAGCCTCAGACTGCTGGGCTCAGGTGATCCTTCCACCTCAGCCTTCCCAGTAGATGGAACTACAGGCATGCACCACCATGCCCGGCTAATTTTTTTATGTATCATAGAGATGAAGTCTGGCAAAGTTGTCTGGTCTGGTCTTGAAGCCCTGGGCTCAGGCAATCCTTTCACTTCTGCCTCCCAAAGTGCTGGGATTACAGACGAGAGCCCGATCAGTCTGCTTTCTGTATCTACATATTTACCTATTCTGGACATTTCGTATAAATGGAATCATACACTATGTGGTCTTCTGCATCTGGTTTCTTAGCATACTGTTCTCAAGATACATTCACAATGCAGCATGTAGCAGTAGTTTCACCAGAGATGCTTTTAATTGAGGTTGTAAACTGAGTATGGGGGAGAATTCAGCTATGTCCTTGTGCCCCCACTTCTCTCAACAAACAAGCTGAAGAGGATGTCGTAGTCTCTTAAATTCCATAGTTCCTTTTCAGTCAAGCATGTCTTTGGGAAAAGGGTAGTTGTCTATTCAAGTATATGTATGTTCACATCCCATAAGCTTATTTAATCGTTTAAAATGGGCATAAAGAATAAAATACCCAAAGATAGCCACACTAAATAGCTATATCACCCTGGATACATCGCTTAATCGCTTTTGCCTAGTTTTACAGAATAACCAGACTGGATTCAAGACTTAAGAGCCAAAGCAATGAAAATGGGATACTCTGATCTCCCCAGACAATCCAGCTTACACTTTTCAGAAATCTATTGTTCTAAAGAGTTACTTTCCCTCTGTGGTTTATTAGAACAAAATTGATATTGATGAACCACTGGGTGTGTGACCCTGGAGGTTACAAACTGTAGCTTGGATGAGTTTACAATTCAACTGGGGCTAAGAGATAGATGAGCACTTGACAACAGAGATATTCATAACGAGAGGACAAATCTTGTTAGGAGAGATTAAATATTCAACATTGAACCACACACATGCCCTCTGGGGAAACAGGTAAAAATGTCAACAAGAAATAAAAGCCTGCCCTTACTCTTCACGTATCACTGCCCTCTTTGATTTGACCAGTCGTCTGCGGGTCAAATGGCTACAGAATGCTCTGGCAAGCAAGGGGCATTTCAAGATTAAAGAATACCTACCTAGTACACCAGACAGAACATTCTCTATTTTGAACATTGCATTTATTTTTATTTCTTCCAACATTTTGTCATGAACCATTTCAAATACACAGCAAAACTGAAAGAATGTTACAGTGAACACCCTTATACTCACTTCCTACATTCTACTGTCAACATTTTACTATACTTGCTTTATTACATATGCATTCATCCTTCTATTTATCCATTGGTCCATCTCACTTTTTTTTTTAATGTCGAAGTCAATTACAGACATCAGCATGCATATTATTAACTAACTAGAGTTTTATATTTGTTTACCTGTTTTTCTTTGGTAAATGTATAAACAATGCAATGCACAAGATTTAAAGTGTACATTCATTGAGTTTTGAAAAATGCATACACCTGGGTAATCCTAACAAGGTAGTGAACATTTAATGTATTTCTTAATTTTTACAAAAACACATTGTTTTAAAAAATAAATTAGCATAACTAGTCTTAAACTGAAAGATTGCTGTCACTCACCCCTTTTTTCCCATTCCCATTTTCTGCTTTTCAAAGGCCACTCACTACATACTAATCTGTTGTGTGTTTCTTTTGAAAATCTTCTTATATATTTCTGTATAGAGGTTATTACTGTTGTTTTTTGTTTTTTGTTTTTTGGTCAGAGTCTCACTCTGCCACCCAGACCAGAGTGTGGTGGCCTGATTACAGCTCAATGCAGCCTGGACATCCTGAGCTCAGGTGATCCTTCTTCCTCAGCCTCCCAAGTAACTGGGGCTACAGATATGCACCACCACACCTGGCTGATTTTTTAATTTTTTTGTAGAGACGAGGTCTCCCTACATTGCCTAGGCTGGTCTCAAACTCCTGGGCTCAAGCGATCCTTTCACCTCAGCCTCCCAAAGTGCTGAGATTACAGGCATGAGCCACTGCACTAAGCTTTCAGTTTTAGAATTAGCTATTGATTAGCTACTATGGAAGAATAGAATTCAGCTATCTCAAACAATTCTCTAAGCATATCCTTTTTCTTCTTTTACCCTCACTATATTTATAACAACGCTTTGGTTAAATCAGGATTCAGTGTTTATATTATTTTAGCTATATAAATATTGTTCATAGTAGACAGTAGATACTGACTCCATTTAAAATCCTGTCTAATGTTAGTTTTTCTCAGAGTTAGTAATTATCTGCTTTTTATTTGATTTTTAAATATATCTCTCACCAATTCATTTTTAACTCTCTAAGAAAACTTTAAAATTTCTTTCAGCGTACCATAACCCATTAGATAATCCATCAGTGCCATCTTCTCTTGCAGACATCGCTCCAGTCTGTATTATTCACTCACTAGGACTGTGGCAGTCATCTTGCTCTTGTATTGGATTCCTATATTTTCCTCCTGGTTTCTTCCCTCCTTTTACTGGTACACACGCTGCAGTAATTTCTAGAGCTGGTAAATTTGGGGAGGCAAATTTTATGAGATCTTGCCTATATAGAAGTATGTTATTCTACCATCACATTCAGTTGATCATTTGTTTGGCTATAGCATTTAGCTTGGACATCCCTTTCCCTCAGAAATGTGAGGATGACGTCCTACTGTCATCTGGCTTTCAATATTGCTGTCTGAAGCTATTCTGTTTTCTAATACTTTATATGTACTTTTGGAACATTCTCTGTGTCCTAGTGTTCTGAAATTTTATGCTTGCATGTCTTGGCATGCCCGTTCAATCTACTCATACCTTTTACTCCTGGGAAATGTTCTTATATTGTTTCTTTGGCAATTTTCTCCAAGAGAATATTTTCTCTGTTCTCTTTTTCTGTAACTCTTATTAGTTGTTTGACTTCTGATTTGGGCCTCCAAGTTTATGTTTTTTCCTTCTAGAAAATGTGTTTTATTAAATATTGACTAGACTAAAAATTGTCTTTATAAAATATGTATAAGTTAAAAAAATGCAAACATTTAGTACCACCGTCAGCTTTAACAAGAGCATCACCAATGAATTTCAAGCCTCCATGTGCCCTTCCTTAACACCTTAGCGGTAACTGCTACGCTGAATGTTGTGTTTATAGTGTATTTTTCTTTGTAGTTGTATCACATCCTTGTGTATTTCTAAAGAACATATTGCTTAGTTTTTTGTGTGTCTCAATTTTATATTGTACTGTAATTTATATTCATCATACTGTATGATTTCTGCGACTTGCATTTTCATTTTACATTGAATGCCTGAGAATCACGCATGCTGCATAGAAAGCAGCTGCTCATTAGTTTTTACTGTATTCATGCATAAGCCATGATTTACGTATGCATTCTTATATTGATGGGCAATTGGGTTTTTTCCAATTTCTTACTATTGCTTCTATGAATATTCAACAAATCTCCTGGTGCTAGCATATATACCTAGGAATGGGATTGCTAGGTAATGGGGTGAGTGCATCTTCAACTTTACTAGAAAATACCAAATTGTTTCTCAAGCTGATTATACCAACATACACTACTGTCAATTTAGAACAATTCCAATTGCTTCACATCCTTGCCAACACTTAATTTCATAATCATTTTAATTATTATTAGAAGTATGTGAGGTGATATCAAATTATGATTTTAGTTTGCATTTCTCTAATTATTAATGAGGCCAAGCAAACTTCTCATGTTTATTGAAAATTTATAAAATTTGTATTTCTTCTTCTGTTCAAGTCTTTCACTTATTTTTAATAAGGTTGCTGTTTTTCTTTCCTTGTCTACACCCAGGAGTTCTCTATATATTTTGAATACTAATCTTTTTTTGTTATTTATGTTGCAAATATTTTCTCTCAGTTTAAGGCTTTTCTTTTTGTGCTATTTGAAGTTATCTTTTATTGAACAGAGGTTCATAATATTAATGCAATTTGGGTCTTGTTTAAGACATCCCACTGAAATCATACAGATATCTAGATATCTTCCATATTATCTCTTAAAAATTTTAAAGTATTTTCTTTTGCATTTAAGTCTTTAATCCATGCAGAATTTATTCAATTTTTCCCATATGGAAAACCATATGGACCTGGTACGCGGAAAAATGTATCTGATGATTAAATTGATTTAATAACCATAAGATTATCGGCTTTTCTATTTCTTCTTGAATAGATATTGGTAAGTTACATATTTCTAGGATTTTGGCCTTGTCATCTATCTATCTATCTATCTATCTATCTATCTATATATATATATATATATATTTTGAGTTGGAGTTTCACTCTGTCACCCAGACTGGAGTGCAGTGGCCGCTCCCAGCCACCGCAGCCTCGACCTGCTGGGCTCCGGCGATCCTTCCGCCTCAGCCTTCCAAGTAGCTGAAACTACAGGTGCGCGCTACCACGTCTGGCTAATTTTTTGATTTATTGTAGAGACGAGGTCTCGCCAAGTTGCCCAGGCGGGTCTCGAATCCGTGGGCTCAGGCAATCCACTCACCTCAGCCTCCCAAAGCGCGGGATTATATAGGCTGAACCACCTTAAAGTAATTCATAATATCCTTTTGTGATCTTTTAATATTCCATAGCATCTGTGGCTCATTCTTAATATAGTTCATTATTGTCACTTTTCTTCCTTTTGATTAATCTAGTTATTTTGGCTTTGTCAACACTCCCTATTTTATGTTTTTCACTTTATTATTTTTGCTATTATATTTATTATTTCTTCTTTTTGCCTTTTTGGGATTTATTCTGCTGTTTTCTCACTACTGAAGTTGGATACTTAACTCCCTATTTTACAAATGAGTTCTACTAAATAATCAAGGAATTCGTAATTATAATCATGCACAAACTGTTATAGATTATAGAAAAAGAAGGAACCTTGACCAACCCATTTTAAGAAGTTAGCATAATCTTGATACTAAAACTTGACAGAATATGAGAAAATATGACAAAGGAAAATTACAAGCCAAGTTCTCTTACAAATATGTAGGTGTAAAAATACTAAACGAATCCAGCAATATATAAAAATGACAAAAAATGAACAAAATGAGGTTTTCTCAATAATACAGGGTTTAACTGATTTGAAAATCAATTCATACAATTCTTTATAGTATCAAAATAAGTGAGAAGAAAAGGCATGTGGTAATCTGTGTAGAAGACATTTGTTGAAGACATTATCTATTAATTATAAAAATTCTTAGCAAGAAGAGAGTTTCCTTTGCCTGATATAAAGTATCTACAAATATATACATTAAATATCATAATTAATAGTGAAACATTAAAAATATTCCCCCTTGAAAATCAGGAACAAAAAAAGTGACTGCTATAACCACTTTTTTTCAATGCAGGACTGCTGCACACCTTAAACAGTGCAGTAAGGAAAGAGAGAGAAACAAAAGGAATAAGGATTAGAAAGAAACAAACAAAAATTTATTGTTCACAAATGACATTATGGTCTACATAGAAAAGTAAAAATATCTAGAATTAATAAGAATTTAGCAGGCTTGCTTTATTTAAAAAGTCAACCTACAAAAAGCAATTGCATTAATATACAATAACAACAGAAAATGTAAAAGAAAACAATATTTCCTAAAATTAGATCATACTATAAAATAAATATGACAAAAAATATGTTAGAACTTTGATGAGGAAGTTAAAATTCTGCACTGTAAATAAACATAGAAAGTCTAAATGAGGAGAAGTCGGGCTCAGTGGCTCGGCCTGTAATCCCGCGCTTTGGGAGGCTGAGGCGAGTGGATTGCCTGAGCCCGCGGGTTTGAGACCTGCCTGGGCAACTTGGCGAGACCTCATCTCTACAATAAATCAAAAAAATTAGCCGGGTGTGGCAGCACGCACCTGTAGTTCCAGCTAGTTGGAAGGCTGAGGTGGAAGGATCGCCAGAGCCCAGCAGGTCGAGGCTGTAGTGGCCTGGAGCGGCCACTGCACTCCAGTCTGGGTGACAGAGTGAGACTCCAACTCAAAAAAAAAAAAAAAATTGAGGAGAAACACCATGTTTATGGAGAAGTAAACTCAATATTGTGAACATGTTGATATATAGGTCGATGCAACTTTAATGAAAGTCTCAAAAGGTGATTCTTGTGGAACTTTAAAAGGTGAACTAAAATATTTGCTGATGATTAGAGAAGCAATAATAGCCAAGACACTTCTTGTAGGTCTACAAGAAGTAGGGTACAATTCAGGGTTAGGTATACAAATTCTCATCATGCAGGTACCCTTGTTGATGACGTGTGCACCCCGTCCCCTGACAGTTTCTCACTTGCCAATCCCACCCGCCCACACCCCACGCATGCCTCTAATAAAGGAGAATTAAGAGGAGGAACTGATTTTACCATTATCAAGAACTATTTGAAACCTAAAATAATTAAGACAGTGTGGTATACACCGATGAAAAAAGAAGAGAGTTCAGAAAACAAATCTCTGTGGAGGAAGAACAACTCCCAGGACCTTTTCAAATACATTCCTATTGTGTTTTCAGCCATTTATATTTTTGAATCTGTTTTTTAAAGCATTAGCCTCTTCTTTCTTTTTCTATTTACTTATTTATTTATAATTATAAAGATGTGGGATACAATTCAGGGTTAGGTATACAAACATTGATTATACAGGTACCCTTGTTGATGAGGTGTGCCCCTCCCTCCCCTAGCAGTTTCCCTAAACTGCCAATCCCAACCCCCTCCCCTGGCAGTTTCCCACTACTGCCAATCCCTTTCGTATAGTATTGTGATAATTGTTCAAGGTTCGCATATGAATGAGAACATATGGTACTCTGTTCTTTGTTTCTGTGATAGATCACTGAGTATGACTGACTCCAAATCCATCCAAGTTGCTGTGAAGTCCATATGTTTGTCCTTCTTTATGAGCATTAGCCTCTTCTAATACAATTTATATTGCTTCAGTGGTCACTGTGTAAACTTTGACATGCAAAAGGTAGCATCAGTATTTAAATTAAGATGTTTATCTTTCTGTTGAGAAACACAAGAACTTTAGAAAATTTTGACTTTAATCATCATCTGCCTGCCTTACATACTATTGCTATTGGATATCAGGGTTCTATTTTTTAACCCTATAAGATATTTTTGCTTTTGAACTTGGTGTTTTAGATTACCCACATATTTACTTCTTTGTTTGCTCATTTTCTCTTCTTGAATCTCAAACCTTCCATCTGAGATCACATTTTTTTCTGTTCACAGTACATTCTGTACAAGTTATTTTATGAGAAATTCTGTTGGTATCAAATTCTCATGATAGTGAGTCTTCACTTAATATCGTCAATAGGTTCTTGGAAACTGCAACTGTAAGCAGTTTTGACATACAATGAAACCAATTTTTTCCTCATTACTCTTATAACAAAATTATGTTGAATAAAACTTCATTATTTTAGGACTCACTCTACACCGTTTTGCTTAAAGTTGCAGTTTCCAGGATCCTACCGAAAATATTAAGTAAGGAATTGTTGTGCTTGGAAATTTCTTTATTTTGTCTTCAATATTTTTGTTGGGGGCATTGGGGAGAGTTCAATTAGTCACAGTTTAAAAAATTCACAGGAAATCAAATGCTCCAAAATCAGGATAAAGTGAGGCCTTGATTAATGCAACCTCTAGGAACAATGTTCCTGTACGCAAAAAGTGAACTGGGGGCTTGTCAGAAAACTCTTTTGCCTCAGCACAAAGCAGGCATCAGGTAGGGAGGGAACATGACATCACTGCTCAGATTCCACCACACGAGCCAGGCGCCTAGTATAGCTGAGAGTAAGATTGCACTGTGCTGAATGAGGAGACTCAGTTGTCCAGGAGTGGGGAAGAACTGTTCATGCCATGGGGGTGTACAGGCCCCATTGTGCTTCACTTGGAAGGGAAGAAGAAGTGGAGTTGACTTCTGTTTCTCTAATTCACCTGTTCAGGGGGCCAGACTTTTGGGCATTGAGCCATTACTGACAAGAGCCAGTAGTGAAGTCTTAGAGATGTGCGACATGCCTTTCAATCTCCTGCATCTGGCTTCTTGTCTTCATCTTATGTTGTTGCTGCCATCTAGCTTTAACCATATATCACACAGGACAATGCCCTGTTGGCCTGAAGAAAGCTGGTAAGAAACAGCAGGAACACCCAGACAACAGAAAAAGGTAAAAAGCCTCTTTTCTCTAATCCCTTCAATCTTACTTCCCTCCATTTTCAGGAAATATGTATAAACATTCCATGCCAATACCAGATCACAGGCAGAGTTCTTGAAAGAAAAGTCGAGAAAGGGAGCCTACCCAGATTGGTCCTATTCCAAAATAACTTCATCCATCTGAGGCCTAAGCAATGAAAGTTGTGAGGTTCCCCTAAAGCTGTGAATTTGTTTTGCTTCATTGAAAGATTGTTTTCCAAATGGAAATGAATCCAAGTATTACCTGTGGCAAGTTAAGAGTATAGATTATGTCAAGTTTAGTATACATACTAAATTCTTACCTCTCCAGTGGTGTTAGCCAAAAGAAATATCATGCAAATCACACATGAATTTTAAATTTTCTAGTCATCACATTAGTAAAAAGGAAGATAAATAGGTGAAACTATTTTTAATAATATAGTTTATATTATTTAAAGAAAGTATTTATTTAACTTTAATAATAGACTTCATTTAAATACATATGAGGGAGGACCCCTCCAAAAATGGGAATTATCTTTTGGAGGGCGGGCCCCTTGTAGTACAGGTTTCCCCCGCCAAGAAAGTGTTCTCGGAACCCATCAGCATCAGTGTACCAGCTAGCGTTGTTGTGAGAGGTTGCTTCAGTGAATTATTTTTATTTTTATTTTTTGAGATTTTTTTCAACGTGTTTCCCTTTTCATGATGGGTGATTTACAAGCACACTGGCCCACACCTAGCTGAGTGTTCAGCAGGTTTTGACTCAAAACAGCATGACCCCATGTCCCACTCTCCCCATTCACTTGATCTCACCTCAGCGACTTTTTTTTGTTTCCCTGGGTGAAAAACGTCCTCAAAGGGAAACGTTTTGCCGATGTGTTAGAGGTGAAACAAAAATGGCAGAAGCACTCAAAGGCATCAAAACTGATGAGTTCAAAAGCTGGTTTGAGCGGTGGAAAAAATATCTCAATAAATGTATTGCATCAAAGGGGAGAGTACATTGAAGGTGACTGAAGTTTAAACATGTAAGAATAAATACACATTTTTAAATAAATAAATCCTAGAGTCTTTAGATTTACTCTTGTATTCAATAGATTTTATTTTATTTCAATAGATTTTATTTATTTTAGTGATATATTTATTATTTAAAATAAAATATTTTACTTATATACCCAAAATATTATCATTCCAACATGTGAGCAAGAAAAGATTTTTAATAATGAGATGTCTTAGAATTCTTTGTGTATTTTATATTTATGGTGTATTTCAGTTTGAACTAGTCACATTTGAAGTACTCATTAGGCATATATGTATAGCTGGCAGTTACTGCTTTGGCTAGCACAGCTCTAGGGGAAGGCCCTAGAAGCCTGTAGGTTTCAAAGCATCCCAGGTGATTCTTATCAAGTAAGTTTGGCAAATGCTGCCTTAAGGAATGGTGGACTCTAAACAATGAACTTCTGAGCCATGCTGATGGCCTCATAGATACCTATGTAGTGTGGGAGTGGAAGGGGCCTGACAGATCACAATTGCTCCGTTTTACAGATGAGAAAGCAGAAGTAACTGATTTGCCAAGGTCACATGGTCTACTAGAACAAGAATCCAAGTCTCCAGATGTTCCATTTTTATTCTTTCTACCGCCTTTGTGTGTGTTCTTCAGACTGTTTGAATGATGGGGAAAAGCTGTCAGCGCGGTAGCTTACCAATCTGGTGTAACCACCCCAGGTTGTCTCAAACCACACTTGATTTTGAGGCAATAAAATACTAAAAACTACCACTTACTGAGTGCCTTCTACATTCCAGGCACTGTACTGTATGCTACTCACATGTTACATTTAAACCCTCACGGTGAACCTGTAAATACTATGCCTATTTTAAGGATCAGAAGAGTGTGAACCTTGCAAATGGTTAAGTGGCAGGGAGAGAGTTTGAACCAGTCTCTGGTTTCTAGACCATGTCCTTTCCAGCCTGTAGTCCACACAGACAGAACTTTCTGCCTGTATGTGCTGCTAAGGCAAGGGCTAGAGAGTCTGGGATGGCACCAAATGTATCATAAAGCTCTTCCACTGGCATGTCACCTGGTCACTGATGCTGTGGCCCTTCCTGAGTCTTGAGCCTGCCTCTTCAGAAGGGTTCCCAGTCCCCCTTAACCCTCTGTGATGGATGTGGTCTTTTCGTCCTCCCAGTCATCATAGCAAAGATGGAAAAAGTCATCCTTCCCTTTGCCTCTACCCTAACCACATCTCCATCTTTCTGGAGCTCCAGTGGTGAGATTCCCAGGTTCTCAGTTCATATTGCACCTGGAGAAGATTCCTCACTCACAAATCTGCCATTAACTGGATTTGGAAGTACCTCAGCTAGAGGAAAATTGTGAGCTGGCCATGTGTTCGTATTTGGATTGGCAAATATCTAGGAGACCTCTCAAGTATTTGGGGTCGGTATATTCTAGAACCTAGTTATTAGTTTGGAATCAACTAATGAGCCTAGTCATTAGTTTGGAATCAACTAATTCGTATTTTCAGGAAAATCAGAATTGTGTTCTGATTTATCTACACAGAACTCAGAAAAATGTGTATGTGTTTAGGGGAGGGGTTAGTGAAAGTCTTAAAATTGTATACTGTGTTCAGAATAAGCAAGATTATTCTTCCACTTCGAAGAAGAATGGAGAACTTAGAGCAAATGCAGGTTTCTCCTCTTCACTCAGAGCCCAGTGTTTTGTTTTGTTTTTTTAGTAAAATCAAGTTAAAATCTGCAGCAAATGATCATTGAAGCTAGCCTTACAGGAGCAAGGAGGGCAAGAAAGCAAGCAGAGGAGTGAATACCAAAAGCGGGGCAACTTCAGGCCTTTGCCTTTGGGGCCTGGTGAATGGGCCGGCCACAGGGATAGCCCTGAGGACAAACAGCAGCATCAGTATCACCCAGCTTGCTAACATGCAAATCCTTGGGCTCCACCCCAGGCTTAATTAATTAGACACTGGAGTTGGGGTCAGGTGCTCTATGGTTTAACTGGCACTTCAGGTGATTCTGATGCATGTGAGAACCCTTGATTTTGGAGAGTACAGTAGTTCTCACCTAGTGGTACATTAGGTTTGCACTGTAGGTGAAAAAAGTTGGTGCCTAGGCCCCATCTAGGGGAGTCCGAGGAAACTCCTTACTCAGGTCCGAGAATAAAAAGGTCAATTGACTGACTGCTGAAAACTGTCATCCCCAAGGAGTTGGTGTGACCTGTTGAGCTTGCAGAGATGACCATCTGGAAAGTCTTTGGAATGTTATTATCTGAATAATGAATTAGTGAGGGAATTTCTTTTATTCTCCTAAAGCTGTTGACAGGTCACTTAGGAAAGGTTTCCAAAAAAAGAGAAAAGAACAGAAAAAGGTCTTATTGTTGAGGAAATCTTTTGCCTTGCTACTCAGAGGGTGGTCCATGGATGGGTAGCATCAGCATGACCCAGAACTTGCTAGAAATGCAGAATCTCAGGCTCCATCCTAGACCTTCGAGTATCTCCTTTTTTTTTTAAATCAGGACAGTTGGGTGATCACACGTATATTAACGTTTCAGAAGTGCTACTTAGAGCATACAGCTATGAGACTTTTTAGATGGGAATCTGTCATGGTTCGAATTGTCTCCCCAAATTCATATGTTGAAGCCCTAATCTTCAGTACCTCAAAATGTGATTGTATTTGGAAATAGGGTCTTTAAAAAGGTGATTAATGTTAAATGAGGTCATTTGGATGGGCCCTAATCCAATATGATTGGGATCCTCATAAGAAAAGACAGCAGGGACGTATGTGCACAGAGGAGAGAACATGTGAGGGCATAGCGAGAAGGTGGCCATCTGCAAGCCAAGGAGAGAGGTCGCAGGAGAAATCAAACCTGTGATATCTTGATCGTGGACGTCCAGCCTCCAAAACTGTGAGAAAATAAGTTTCTGTTGTTGAAGCCACCCAGTCTGTGGTATTTTGTCATGGCAGCCCTAAATAAACTCATAAGGACTCTGCTAGAATCTAAGCTCCATAAGATTTTGTTCACTGATGATTATCTCCAGTATCTGGTACATAGTGGACACTCAGTACATATCTGTTGAGTAAAAAAAAGATGAATCCCACTTTTTTTTAGAATAATTAACCCAGGGTCATATTCATAGAACACCTCTTTAGGAAGGGCATTCTGCTTATCTTTTAAAGAAATGATATGAAATGCCAAGACATAGTCCTTTTCCAAGTAAAGCCTTCAAGAACTCTGGAAAGTTGCATGACATTTCCAGTACTTATTTTCTTTTCTCTATGCTAACCTCTGTAGCACATTTTGCCATGTGGTAGCACTCCTTTTAATCTCAAAGAAGGCAGTGAATTCTCAAAAATGTTTTTGTAGACGGGGTTAATGCCTCCCAAGGGAGGAAGGAAGGAATTTGAACTATTTGCTCACCAAATTCCAGGTTATCAGGAATTACATAGAGGTAGAAAACATACACAGGACATAGAAGCAAATACAGATTGTTTACCGGCAGTTGAAGCTCACCCAACTCAAATGTTCTTTTGGTAAAGGGCTGTAAAAGGAATGGCCCCCTCAACCCAGGTGTAACAAATTTGTTAAATAAATTATGTTCCATTCACACAAGGGAATACTATGCAGCTGTGCAAAAAGAAAAGACGCTCTGTATGTCTTAGACGAAACAACCTACTAAACATGGGAGGGAAGAGAAACAAGGTGATTTTTGTATAAAAAGGGGGATATGTGAACTTATATATGCTTGCATATGTATAGAATATTTCTGGAAGAATAAACAAGAGTGATTACCTCTGAGGAGAGAGTATAGGGGGCTAAGATCGACAGAAGAGTTATTTTCCATCACATCCCCTGGTGATCTGCTTGCACACGTTACCTTGTAATATACACTGCTTTCACCTAAAATTTACTTACGTGAAAATAAAAAGTTGAAAGAATACTCCAGAGCTTAAAGCAAAATACAGTGCCCAGACTTTCTCTAGAGCAAGAAAGAAAAAGATTCTTTCTTGCCCCCCCACGTTTATTATCTGTGACACCTTCCCTACCTGCCTTATGGCACCTAACCCCCAAAGTTATAATTGGTGCCACAGTGACAACTGGTCACTATGTCTTGTTAGCAGCAATTTTCTCCTTTCCATTCATTTGATCTCTGACCATTATTTTTCACATGTCCATAGAAGTTGGGGGCTCCATGATTGGAATAATTAAAACCAAATAAGATTCATCCAATAGCTCCCCATCCCCAGGTCAAGAAACTGTTAAGTTTTGTTTCTGTATTTCCTCTCCTCGAAATCAACATGTTGAAGCATTTCTTTTTGCAGAGAGATGTCACAAACACCCATGGGGGTTCAAAGGGAAGACCCTCAGCAGCCACAACCCCCTATAACATGGGGGCTTAAACCTGGAAATAAGCAATAACTAAAAAAACTCGAAGCCTTTGAAATAGCAGTTGTCATCAAGCCCTGTGTTAACGCTCTGAACTTTGTTTCTTAAACTACTGGTTCTCAAACTTTTTTTTTTTTTTTTTTTGAGTTGGAGTCTAACTATTACCCAGACTGGAGTGC